>NW_027142730.1:0-189183 GCF_026170545.1 Melanerpes formicivorus
AAACCCATGCTGACCTGCCTTATCACCTAGCTGTTCTAGTTAGGCCGTGTGAGGACACTCAACTCTCTCCAGCTCCCGGAAGGGAGGTTGGGGCAAGGAGGGCACAGCCTCTGCTCCTTGGTGGCAAGGGACAGGAGCAGAGGCAATGGTTCCAAGGTGTAGTAGGGGAGGCTCAGGCTGGATGCTAGGAACTATTTCTTGCCAGAGAGTGCTCTCAGCCATTGGAATGGTCTGCCCAGGGCAGTGCTGGAGTCCCCATCCCTGGAGGTGTTCCAGCAGCTGTGGAGCTGCAGCTTAGGGACAGGGTTTGGTGTTGAGCCTGCAGTGCTGGGTGGAGGGTTGGACTGGAGGAGCCTGGAGGTCTCTTCCAAACAGATGTTTGCTGTGCTTCAAGAGGATTTTCTCTATAACCTTTCTGGGTGTGGTGGGTGGAAGGGCAAGGCCAAGAAGCCTCCTCCCTTCCCCCTTGTAAAGTAAAAGGGAAAAAAAAATTGAAGGGAAAAGAGAAAAAAAAACTCGCAAGCTGAATTAGCAAAGCAGTGGAGCTATATTTACAAAGCAATGTAGGGAATGCAGGGGAATATTTACAAATTTACAATATCTACAATATATACAAAGATATACAACAGAGTAACACAGAAATGAGAGTAATCCCTCTCGGCAGAGGGGTCCCCCACCTCCGCTCTCCCCTCTCTCCCCCCCTTTCCCCAGAATGGGATAGAAAGAGAAAGGAAAGAGAGGAAAAAAAAGTTAGAAGCAGTTCGTGTTAATTGGAAAGGAGTTAATATACAGGCCTGGTATCTTATCGGCCTCAAGGCCGAAGCCTTGGCAGAAAGCCCAGGACAGAAAGCTGTTGCCTGAAGAAGAGGCGGAAGCAAGACTGACTGAGAAGTGCTGGAAATGTCCAGTATAGTCCCAGCTCAGAAGTGCTTCCTCCCACTCATCCAATGAAATTAGTTTAGACTATTCCTTCCGTTTACCAACTTCCGTCCACCATATTCCCTTTCTTAAGGGGGCAACGTCAACCGGCCACAGTCCACCCCTTCTAAACAATTTCATTGGCTGTTCATACTGTCCATCTAATCCAAAACGATATTTACAGTTCGTGAGTAAAGTTCATAGTCCATTCCGGCTATGCTCAGATGTAGATGATTCAAAAGTCCAGGAAAATCAGAAAATGAGAAAAATGGAAAACAGTTCATTTCTTCACCGATGAAGCGAAGAAAAGGGAAACAGGGAAATCTCAGGGTCTCTTAGTTGACTCAGGGCTCTCAGGGATCTCAGGGTTCGTGCACCGTAGATTTCTCGTTGATTCTTCCTCTGGACGCGATGTAGCTGTACAGCAGTTTGAAGTTAACCTCTTTCAGCTAAAGTTAAATTTCTTTGTGGAATACACTGAATTTCACCATTCTCTTGCATTACCCAATAAGTGTGACCCGGACCTTCAGCTGAGACCACCCCTCGGACAGGTTTAGCCTCTCCTGAGGGTGAAAATACCCAGACAGTTTTACCTAACAGATTCTTTTCTCTAACAACAGGAACTCTATCACCTTCTACTTTCCGTAGCAAATCTGAATGTGCAGGTCCAGCTCGGTTTACTGAACCTCTACTATTTACCAGCCAGGTTGCTTGTGCTAAATGTTTTTCCCAGTTTTTCAAAGATCCACCCCCCATGGCTTTGAGAGTGGTCTTCAACAAACCGTTGTAGCGTTCAATCTTCCCTGAAGCTGGTGCATAGTAGGGAATGTGGAATATCCACTCAATACCGTGCTCTTTTGCCCAGCTCTTTACAAGGTTGTTCTTGAAATGAGTTCCGTTGTCTGACTCAATCCTCTCTGGAGTTCCGTGTCTCCACAGGATCTGTCTCTCCAGACCAAGAATGGTGTTGCGTGCAGTTGCATGTGGAACTGGATAAGTTTCCAACCATCCAGTGTTTGCCTCTACCATAGTAAGCACGTATTGCTTACCAGAACGAGAACGTGGTAGAGTGATGTAGTCAATCTGCCAAGCTTCACCATACTTGTACTTGGACCATCTGTCACCATACCACAAGGGCTTAAGTCGTTTTGCCTGCTTAATAGCAGCACAAATGTCACAGTCATGGATGACTTGTGTGATAGCATCCATGGAAATGTCTATGGATCTGTCACGAGCCCATTGGTATGTCGCATCTCTGCCTTGATGTCCTGATGAATCGTGAGCCCACCGAGCTAAGAATATCTCACCTCGGTGTTTCCAGTCGAGATCAAGATTAGAGTCCATGTCTACTTGAGAAACTCTTGCAGCTAGATCTGCCTGATGGTTGTGTTGCTGTTCCTCAGTAGCTTTGCTCTTAGGAATGTGAGCATCGATGTGTCTCACTTTCACTGGAATTCTCTCGATTCGATCAGCAATGTCCTGCCATAGGCTGGCTGCCCAAATGGGTTTTCCTTTCCTCTGCCAACCACTCTTTTTCCAGTTCTTTAGCCAACCCCATAGAGCATTGGCTACCATCCATGAGTCGGTGTAGAGATAAAGCTTTGGCCATCTCTCACGTTCAGCCACATCGAGAGCTAGCTGGACAGCTTTTACCTCTGCGAACTGACTGGATTCTCCTTCTCCATCTTTCGCCTCTGCAACTCGGCGTGTTGGACTCCACACTGCAGACTTCCACCTTCGCTTGTTTCCAACAAGACGACAGGAACCGTCTGTGAACAAAGCATATTTCTTTTCATCATCAGAAAGGTCATTGTAAGGAGGAGCTTCCTCAGCACGAGTCACTTTCTCCTCTGGAGGTTTGGCACAGTTGATACCTTCAGGCCAACTTGAGATCACCTCCACTAGACCAGGTCTTTCAAGATTTCCCATTCGAGCTCTCTGTGTTATCAGAGCCATCCACTTAGACCAGGTTGAGTCTGTGGCATGATGTGGTGTGGATCCTTTGCCTTTGAACATCCAATTCAAAACTGGTAATCTGGGAGCTAGAAGAAGTTGTGATTCAGTCCCAATCACTTCAGAAGATGCTTTTACTCCTTCATAGGCAGCTAAGATTTCTTTCTCTGTTGGAGTATAGTTAGCCTCTGAACCTCTGTAACCTCGACTCCAGAAACCAAGAGGTCGTCCACGTGTCTCACCTGGAGCTTTTTGCCACAAGCACCAGGTTGGACCATTGTCACTTGCAGCCGTGTACAAAATGTTCTTAATGTCTGGACCATCTCGGACAGGTCCCAGACCCATTGCTTGAATCACCTCTTGCTTTATCTGGTCAAAGGCTGCTTGTTGTTCAGGGTCCCCAGTGGAAATGGTTTCTCTTTCGAGTCACATCATACAGAGGTTTCACAATCTGACTGTATCCAGGAATGTGCAGTCTCCAAAATCCCACTATCCCCAAGAAACGTAGGGTCTCTTGCTTGTTTGTGGGACTTGCCATGGTGGAGACTCTATTTACCACATCCACTGGAATGTGTCGACGTCCATCCTGCCACTTCACTCCCAGGAACTGAATTTCTGTGGTAGGTCCTTTCACCTTGTCTCGCTTGATGGCAAAACCTGCATTCAGAAGAATGTCAATGGTTTTGTTACCTTTCTTGAAGACTTCCTCAGCAGTTTTACCCCAGACGATGATATCATCGATGAACTGGATGTGTTCTGGAGCACCGCCTTTCTCCAGAGCATCGTGATCACTGCATGACAGATGCTTGAGCTGTGGATCCAGCCCATTGGCAGCCTGTTGAAAGTGTACTGGATTCCTCTCCAGGTGAAAGCAAACTGAGGCCTGCATTCCTCTGCTATGGGAATAGAGAAAAATGCATTAGCAATGTCTATGGTAGCATACCATTTGGCCTCTTTGGATTCCAGCTCATACTGTAGCTCCATCATATCTGGTACTGCTGCACTCATAGGTGGTGTCACTTCATTTAGGGCTCGGTAGTCTACCGTCAGACGCCAGTCTCCATTCTGCTTCCGCACAGGCCACACTGGACTGTTGAAAGGTGAATGAGTTTTGCTGATGACTTTCTGACTCTCCAACTGACGAATCAGATTCTGAATGGGCAACAAAGAGTCACGGTTGGTTCTGTATTGTCTGTGATGCACAGTCTGAGAAGCAACCGGCAATTTAATGTCCTGTATCTTATGTTGTCCCACAACTGCAGATTCATCAGAAAGTTCAGGTCTGGCAGACAGCTTCAATTTTTGTCCATCAATTTCTATTGAAGCTACTCCAAAAGCCCATTTGTAACCTCTAGGGTCTTTGAAACGCCCTTCTCTCAGAAATCAATTCCCAAAATACAAGGTGCGTCAGGTCCGGTCACAACTGTATGCTTCCTCCATTGTTTACCAGTTAAACTTATATTAACCTCTACCTTACTTAACTCTTGAGATCCACCAGTGACTCCCAGAATAGTTATAGACTCTGATCCCTGATAATTTGATGGTATTATGGTGCACTGAGCTCCTGTGTCAACCAAGGCCCTGTACTTCCGAAATTGTGAAGTGCCAGGCCACTGGATGTACACATCCCAATAGATTCTGTTATCTCTGTTATCCCTCTCCTCCCCCTGGCGGGAGGCAGGGCACCCCTAGTTATGGGGAACATGCGCACATGTGCATTGCACATATTGTGCAGGGTTATAACTTTGCATGTTATAACTGGAGCCACTGTTGGAGCCATAAGAGTCGTTCTGGGGAACTGTGGAAGTAACAGCTACCCTTCTGGTATTGCTACCTCGGGTTCTGCCACTTTGCAATTCCCTCAGTCTCCTGAAAAGATTAGAAGTTGGTTGGCCATCCCAGCGGTTCATGTTCTCACCAAACTGATCACGCAGAGTTATCCAAATAGTTCTACGGGATTGCCTTGGTGGTCTGTTTTGGAATGACCTGTTTTGGAATGTCCTGTTTTGGAATGACCTCCTTGGAGGACGTGTATTCCTCACAGATGAAACTTGTACCCATCTGGAGGGAGAATTGAAATTATCCTTCTGTGCCAATTGGTATATGGAATCTTTTAACTCTCTTATGCAATTCTGAATATCACCAGACATCGTTTTAATGGCCGACACCAAAGAACCACGTGTCATGCTATCCTCCAATTGTCTCATTTGATCACTGAATTGGCCAACCGTAGGAGAAGCTCCACCATAACTTCTTGACACAATTCTGCTTGCCAGAATGTTTGCATAATTGGAAGGAGCAAGTTTGATGATCTTTTTAGCAAGACCAATACCCACAGGAACGTCATCAGGATTCAGAGTTTCATGTTCACCATAGAGTAGCTCTCTAACAGCAAATTCTCTCAAGCGCTTAATTCCCTCATCTATGGTAGTCCAGGGTTTAGGATTCCATGGAAGATCATCTCGGGAAGGGTATCTCAGGGCAACCGCTATTAAAAGGCGTATCCACAGATTAACCTTACCGAGAGCTTCGCCTAGATGTCTATTGAGGTCAGACTGTAGTTCCCTGGGTCCTCCTGCCAGTCCTTCCTGTGGCTCGGTGTCATATTTGCTGACTTCCATTCAGCTGGGACCGCCTCAGTTAACCAGGACTGCTGTGAAATGATGGAGAGTGGCTTGGTGAGCAGCTCTGCCAGCCCCTTCAGCACCCTTTGGTAGAAGAAAAAGGGCAAATGAATCCCTAGTGTTTCAGACTGTCTCTGAGGACTTTGTCCTGCAATGAAAATTTATGCCTGGAGGTGGAGGTGCCTTTGTGGGTCAGTTTCAGTATATGTGTTGCTGTCTATAACCCATCAGGAAATACTTTCTCTCATTGTTCAGCCTCTCACCTGTATCAGAGGCCCCTAGTGGGACTTCTCATGTGTATCAGAGTGACCCAGCTATGATAAAAATAAATGAATGCTTAGAGTTTTGAACACCTGCAGTGAATAATGCTGGAATTAGAAAACAGCAACAAAAGCAGAGGAATTAATTCTGAGTTAGTGCTGTGACATGAGGTTTGGGCTCCTGCCAGCTCTGCCAGTCTGCTGTGGATGGGTGATTTGAACTCCTCCAAGAGCCACTGTCAAAGGGATCAGCAGAAGTGGTTTTGCTGAAATATGATGCTGTAAAAGTTTGATGGGAAGGTTCACTCTGTTGCTGTCCTGCACAGAGGGTATAACAATGATTCAAAGTTCCCAAGGCAAGATCTTAGTGCACTATAAAACAAGGTGATGTGCAATATTGGTCACTTACCAGAGAGCTACAGTTGGTAAGGAATTTCTCTGCCTCAAGGAGCAACCTTGCAAGATGTCCCAGTCCAAAGGGAGATCACTGCCATGCTGCTAGCTCCCCAGGGAGAGCTTAGAGGCTCAATTAAACACCCATATTTATGGAATAAAGTGGCTGGCTTGTCAAATGAGATGATGGAATAGGTAGGCATGAATCTCCTTGTGCCCATCACTTTCTTTGTTCCTTGAGTCTTGGAACAGCCATCTGCTCTCCATGTGTTAACCACAGAATCATTTTGGTTGGAAAAGGTCCTCAAGATTGAGTCCAACCACCATCCAAGTCCACCAAGTCCACTGCCAAACCACGTCCCTCTGCACCACATCTCTGACTCCTCTGATTACCTTCAGGGATGGGGATTCAACTCACCTCCCCAGGGAGCCCTGCTCAGTGTTTGATAACCCCTGCAGTGAAGAAGCCTCCACCAACACCCAATCCAGACCTCCCCCACTACTGCCTGATGAGGTGTTCAGGAGGAGACTTGATAGGGTGCTTGGTGTCATGGTTTAGTTGATTAGGTGGTGTTGGATGACAGGTTGGACTCAATGATCTTGAAGGTCTCTTCCAACCCTAGTCTCCTCTCCTCTCCTCTCCTCTCGACTCTCCTCTCCTCTCCTCTCCTCTCCTCTCCTCTCCTCTCCTCTCCTCTCCTCTCCTCTCCTCTCCTCTCCTCTCCTCTCCTCTCCTCTCCTCTCCTCTCCTCTCCTCTCCTCTCCTCTCCTCTCCTCTCCTCCTCTCCTCTCCTCTCCTCTCCTCTCCTCTCCTCTCCTCTCCTCTCCTCTCCTCTCCTCTCCTCTCCTCTCCTCTCCTCTCCTCTCCTCTCCTCTCCTCTCCTCTCCTCTCCTCTCCTCTCCTCTCCTCTCCTCTCCTCTCCTCTCCTCTCCTCTCCTCTCTGTCTTCTCTTCTCTTCTCTTCTCTTCTCTTCTCTTCTCTTCTCTTCTCTTCTCTTCTCTTCTCTTCTCTTCTCTTCTCTTCTCTCTCTTCCTCTTCTCTTCTCTTCTCTTCTCTTCTCTTCTCTTCTCTTCTCTTCTCTTCTCTTCTCTTTCTCTTTCTCTTCTCTTCTCTTCTCTTCTCTTCTCTTCTCTTCTCTTCTCTTCTCTTCTCTTCTCTTCTCTTCTCTTCTCTTCTCTTCTCTTCTCTTCTCTTCTCTTCTCTTCTCTTTCCTTATTTTGCATCCTCTACACAGTTTAGCCAACAGCTCTTCTCCTTCCAACAGTATTTTACTCCTCTAGTTGGTGTTTCTAGTGGAGCTTTGCTGCATTTTAACCCTCCCTTTTGCAAGCATTTATCAGCTTTCCCTTTTCAACTTCCATGAAAAAGAAAGTCTGCATGTGATTGGGGGTTTCAGTTCCTTTTCCCAGCCAATGAACCATGTGGGGTTTTCTTTGGCCTTATTTTTAGTTGTTGTTGGTTTTTTTCCATTATGCTAACACAGATGTCTTCCAGCATCTCACCTTCCTAGAGTTCAGAAACAAATTCCAACAACCAGTGGTTTCTGTTTCCACCTTCAGCCACCACCACCATCCGGTGCTTCTTCCTGTATGTTTCCAGACCCTGAGTAAATGCAGCTGCAGGGCAAGCAGCAGTGTCTAGTGCAGCACTCTGGATGATTACCCACTTTGAGCTGGTTCTGTAATCATCTGATCTTAGAATTATGTAGGCTGGAAGGGACCTCCAAAGCTCATCCAGTCCAACCCCTCTGCACTCAGCAGGGACATCCCCAACTAGAGCAGGTTGCCCAGAGCCCTGTCCAGCCTCACCTTGAACATCTCCAGGGATGGAGACTCAACCATCTTCCTGGACAACCTGTTCCAGTGTTCCACCACCCTCCTGGTGCAGAACTTGTTCCTCACATCCAGTCTCAATCTGCTCTGCTCTAGTTTGAAGCCATTGTCCCTGCTCCTGTCTCTGCAGGCCTCTGCAAACAGTCTGTCTGCAGCCTCCTTGTAGCCCCTTCAGGTACTGGCAGGCTGCTGTTAGGTCACCCTGGAGCCTTCTCCAGGCTGAACACCCCCAGCTCCCTCAGCCTGTGACTGGTGTTGCAAACTCATTGCATCAATGGTCACCATGGCACCCTGTTCCTTTGTGGGTTTTCAGAGATGAGATTGGAACTAGGAAAGGTCTTGACCTGTTTATGGCCCCTCTTGGGGTGCCTGTAGCACACTGCCACTACTTTGGTTAAGGAGCTGAGTGCCTCCACCACACCTTCAGGCCATCTGATTTGCAAGGGATCCTCTTCAAAAGCAGAGACCTGGCTCATGGTGCAAAGCCTGTGGGGAGGCTGCACTACAAAGAGGTTATCAGTTTGTTTGCCAACAGTTTTACAACCCCCCAGGACTCTGTTCTAAAGGAGCCTCTTGAAACTACTCCCAGAGCATTGCTTTGAACAGAGCTTTAGTTTATTTTGCAGTGTAACCTGTCAGAGAGAAACTGTTTATCTGTTGGTTTTCTTGTTAATCCTGGTCTCTCTAAATCTTCTGGGGCTGTCATGGGTTCAGCCAGGATAGAGTTAACATCTTCATTGATGATCTGGATGAAAGGATTGGGTCAGCCATCAGCAAATTTGCAGATGACACCAAGTTGGGAGCAGATGTTGGTCAGGTGGAGGGTGGAAGGGCTCTGCAGAGGGACCTCGACTGACTGGACAGATGGGCAGAGTCCAACAGGATGGCATTCAACAAGTCCAAGTGGCAAGGGCTGCACTTTGGCCACAACAACCCCAGGCAGTGCTACAGGCTGGGGTCAGAGTGGCTGAGAGCTGCCAAACAGAGAGGGACCTGGGGGGTGCTGATTGACAGCTGCCTGAACATGAGCCAGCAGTGTGCCCAGATGGCCAAGAAGGCCAATGGCATCCTGGCCTGCATTAGGAATAGTATGGCCAGCAGGAGCAGAGAAGTCATTGTGCCCCTGTACTCTGCACTGCTTAGGCCACACCTTAAGTCCTGTATCCAGTTCTGGGCCCCCTCAGTTTAGGAAGGACATCGAGACACTTGAAGGTGTCCAGAGAAGGGTCAACGAGGCTGGGGAGGGGTCTGGAGCACAGCCCTGTGAGGAAAGGCTGAGGGAGCTCATTGCTCTCTACAACTCCCTGAAGGAAGATTGTAGACAAGGAGGGAGTTGGTCTCTTCTCTCAAGCAACCAGCACCAGAACAAGAGGACACAGTCTCAAGCTGTGCCAGGGGAAGTTTAGTCTGGAGGTGAGGAGAAAGTTCTTCCCTGAGAGAGTCGTTCACCATTGGGATGTGCTGCCCAGGGAGGTGGTGGAGTCCCCATCCCTGGAGGTGTTCAAGAGGGGATTGGATGTGGCACTTGGTGCCATGGTTTAGTCATGGGGTCTGTGGTGACAGGTTGGACTTGATGATCTTTGAGGTCTCTTCCAACCTTGGTGATACTGTGGTACTGTGATAGTGTGAGTTAATTTTCTTCCTAGCAGCTGGCACGGTGCTGTGTTTTGGATATAGTACAGGATCAATGTTGATAGCACACTGATGGTTTTGCTGTTACTAAGTAATGCTTATCCAAAGTGATGGATTCTTCAGCTGGCTGTGCTCTGCCACTGAGCAGCTGCACAAGGAGCTGGCAGGGAGCTGGGCCAGGGCAGCTGGCCCAAAGGGACAGTCCAGTGCTGAACAACTGTGTTGTACATCGCTTATCTTGACCACCTGAAGTGTAACATGACTTAAAATTTAAGGGAAATGATGATGTAAGATCTCAGGCAATAAAATATTGATTTCTGCACCTAGCTGGATATGAAATTTAGGTCCTGCATTACACGAGAGAAGTGAAGGCACGAGGAAGGTACCGAGGCCGCAGCCAAAAGCCACACAGACATCGACTCCCACTGATGCTGCAGGGAGGCTTTGTCATGTGAGGCTCAAAACTGGCCAGGGATGCACTGGCAATGTCCCTGCTAATATGGGAAGTCTCCATTACAAACTAGGGGTCTTATTATCACAAACTGGCCTCCATGCCTAGGCTTGATGCAGATAGGAATACCTGTTTGTCACAAAGGCATGTCGTGAGAGGATTACAGGTTGGACTCGATCTTTGAGGTCTCTTCCAGCCTTGGGGATACTGTGATACTGTGATGAGGGGCAATGGCTTCACACTGGAAGAAGCTTGATTGAGACGAGGCATTAGAAATAAATTCTTCTCAATGAAGGTGGTGAAGCACTGGAAGAGGTTACCCAGAGAAGTTGTGGAGGCTCCAAGCCTGGAAGTGTTCAAAGCCAGCTTGGATGGAGCCTTGAGCAACCTGCTCTGGTAGGAGGTGTCCCTGTCTGTGGCAGGGGGTTTGGAAGATATGATTGTTCTGTGATGCTCTCTACAACTACCTTAAGGGGGGTTGTAGACAGGTGGAGGTTGGTCTCTTCTCCCAGGCAGCCAGCACCAGAACAAGAGGACACAGTCTCAGGCTGTGCCAGGGGAGGTTTAGGCTGGAAGTTAGGAGGAAGTTCTACACAGGGAGAGTGATTGCCCATTGGAATGGGCTGCCCAGGGAGGTGGTGGAGTCACCATCCCTGGAGGTGTTCAGAAGGAGACTTGATAGGGTGCTTGGTGCCATGGTTTAGTTGATTAGGTGGTGTTGGATGATAGGTTGGACTTGATGATCTTGAAGGTCTCTTCCAACCTGGTTCATTCTATTCTATTCTATTCTATTCTATTCTATTCTATTCTATTCTATTCTATTCTATTCTATTCTATTCTATTCTATTCTATTCTGACAATCATTCTGTGATGATTTGTTTCTTTCTGCTCTACTCCTTTTTATTGTGAATGTTTTATTGTTGCTGTTGCATTCTGTGTTTATGTCATGTAGTGGTAAGGGGGAGAGAAGTGAGGGAGAGGCTGCCTGGTACTCAGCTGATGGCTGGAGTTAAACCACGGCAGTCTTTTGCTTGGGGCCCAGCACGGGGCCCATCACCTCTGTCCCTTTCAGCAGACCCCTGCCTGGGAAGTGCTTTTCTCTCCTGCAATATGCAGCCCACAGCTTTGATACAGTGCATTAAAGGAAAGCTCAGGTTTGGCTGATCCTGTCAGGCATTTAGCTGTGCTCAGCCCCTAAAATAACCATGTCAGACGGGAAAATTCTCAGAACTTCCCCAGGAAGCATGAAAGACTGAAGCTGAGGGCCTTCAATTTTTCTCAGTGCACTGCTATTTTAAACTGAATTTCAGCAAGACCATTCAAGAGACTCTTTCCTCCCATACCCTCTAATCACATATATATGGAGATAATTACCTGCCTGCCTGCCTCCCTCTATTACCATCAGTGCTGTTGCCTCAGCTCTATCATTTAAAGGACAATGTGCTGCTGTCCACTAATTATAAACATTAGAGCCAAGAAGTGCTGCAGGAGTTGTAAACACTTGGTTCTCATCCTCTCATGTGGATGATGCTCTCATTGCAAAAAAAAAAAAGGGGGGGAAAAAGAAAGACAAAAAGAGATCAAACAACTATTTCCTCTAGCCCACCCCTTATCCCTAGGGAATGTGAAGAGCTGTTGAATTTTGAGGAACAGGTTGATCAGCCTTTGTGTCATCATTTTGAAAGCACACTGGGAAAGAATACTTGTTTTATCATCTGCAAACAACAAATCCTCCCTACTAGTGTGGCCCAGGAAAAAGGGCTAAATGTGTTGCCATGGGAGCTGTTTTGAAATCCCACGTACAGCCTTTTCTCTGTGCTTCCTCAGTTCTACCATTTTTGCAATTAAATGGCTCCTTCAGCACGTTTTACAGGGAAGGATCTTAGAATGGCATGGGTTGGAAGGGACCTACCCCCCCTGCCAAAGCTCTGTCACCTAGAGCAGGGCACACAGGAACACATCCAAGTGGATCTTGAAAGTCCGCAGGGAAGGAGACTCCACAGCCCCTCTGGGCAGCCTGCTCCAGGGTTCCAGCACCCTCACAGTAAATAAGATTTTCCTCATGTGGAGGTGGAACCTTCTGTGTTCCAGATTGTAGGCATTGCCTTTTGTCCTGTCCCAGGACACAACTGATAAGAGCCTGGCCCCATCTTCTTGCTCCCCCACCCTTCAGCCCTTGATAGACATTGACCAGAACTCCTCTCAGCCTTCTCTTCTCCAGGCTAAATACCCCCAGGGCTCCCCAGACTCTCCTCCTCAGACAGATGTTGCAGTCCCTTCAGCATCCTTACAGCCTCCACTGGACTCTCTCCAGCATGTCCCTGTCCCTCGTGAACCGGGGAGCCCAGATGTGGACACAGAACACTAGGTCTGGTCTCCTTAGGGCAGAGTAGAGGGGGAGGAGAACCTCCCTGGATCTGCTGGGCACACTCTTCTGAGTGCACCCCAGCCTGCCTTTGGCCTTCTTGGACTCAAGGACACATTGCTGTGCCATGGAGAACTTGGTGGACCCTGGTGATGATCTAATACCATGAGGTCTGCAGTTACCTTCAGATCTTAGTTTAAATACCAGCCAGCAGCAGTGTGACCAGCAGGATCAGGGATCGGTTGTACTCCTAGACTCAGCACTGGTGGGGCCACACCTGAAGTGCTGGGTTCAGCTTTTGCCCTCTCACTCCAGGAAGGACATTGAGGGGCTGGAGGCATGTCCAGAGAAGTGTAATGAAGCTGGTGAAGGGTCTGGTGAGGAGCAGCTGAGGGAAGTGGGGTTGTTGAATTCGGAGAGGAGGAGGCTGAGGGAGACCTCATTGCTCTCTACAGCTCCCTGAAAGGAGGTTGGAGTGAGGTGCAGGTTGGCCTCTCCTCATAAGCAACAAGTTCTAGGATGGGAGGAAATGGCCTCAAATTGTGCCAAGGGAAGTTTAGGTTGGATATTAGGAAGAATTTATTTACTGTAAGGGTCATCAGTCATTGGAATGCCTTGCCCAGGGCAGTGGTGCAGTCACCATCCCTGGAGGTATTTGAGTCAAGCAAATGCAGTGTTTAGGGCTAGGACTTAGTCAAGGACTTGTCAGTGTGGGGGCAATGATTCAGGTAACGATTTTTCTCCATGATCTTAAAGGTCTTTTCCAATCTATTCACCTCTGGTGCTAAACTATCACACAGAAAATATTTCAGAGAGGCAGAGATGTGGTGCTGGGGGGGCATGGGTCAGCAGCAGCAGCAGCAGCCTTGGCAGAGATAGAGAATTGTTGGGGTGGGTGATCTTAGAGGTCTTTTCCAAGTGAAGCAATTCTATGACGCAGTTCTGTTCTTCACTAACCAATGCCAATACAACTCCTGCTCGTCTCCAAGCCATCCTCCTTCTGAGATCAGTCACAGAAGCCCTGTCTGGGACACAAAGGAAGCACTGCCTGTTAAAAAAGGACAAAGATTTACGTGGCTGGATGACCTCTGGAGGCCACTCCCAACCCAAACCACTCCAAACCCAAACCACTCCAGGGCACCCCAGCCCTCTAGAAAGCCTCAGTCAAGCAGCTGTGCTGGGAGGCAGAGTCACAAGAGGGGGATCTTGTCCTTCCCTGCTGGGTAAGGCTGGGTTATTGATTCACTCTATTATATTCCTAATAAAACACTCCTCCACTCTTCACATGCTGAAGTAAATAACACAGTAACACTTGACCCCCCCCCAGAGGCTGAAACTCATTACCTGCTATTGCAGGTCTTTCATTCTGAAGGGATTTAGAGAAGCCTGAACAATCCAGGCTTCTTTTTAGGTGGTTTTTTTTTCCCCCTCCCCTCTTGCTGCACAGATGTGGTTTACCCACTTACCAGCTAAATAAATAAATAAAGCCACACACACCTGTGAAATGCTTATAGAAAACAGTCCCTGAAGGGGAGGGCTGTGTATGCAAGTTGGTTGCTTGGATGAGGAGTGCAAATTGCCTCTGGTGGAATGGGAGTTGTGTCTGTGTCAGCTTCAGAAGCCAATATAGCAGCAGCTCTTTGTGCTCACACAAAAGAGTGACTTTCATTAGGCAGCCTTCAGAGCCTGAGAAACCTCATCCAACAGTGTGTCCCCCCCCCCCCCCCCCCCCCCCCCCAAGCTGGTGTGGAACTCACAATATTAAATGCAGGGTTAGTATTAATTGGAACTTTCTATTCCTGTAATTTGGTTCTTTTTTAATTAACTTCTCTTTTCTTGTTTTCTCTTCACAGAATTGAGTTGGTTGGGAAAGACCTCCTTCAATCTACCACCACCATTAAACCAGGTCACACAGAACCACAGAATCACCAAAGTTGGAAGAGGCCTCGAGGATCATCAAGTCCAACCTGTCACCACAGACCCCATGACTAAACCATGGCACCAAGTGCCACATCCAATCCCCTCTTGAACACCTCCAGGGATGGGGACTCCATCACCTCCCTGGGCAGCACATCCCAATGGTGAACGACGCTCTCAGGGAAGAACTTTCTCCTTACCTCCAGCCTAAACTTCCCCTGGCACAGCTTGAGACTGTGTCCTCTTGTTCTTGTGCTGGTTGCCTGGGAGAAGAGACCAACCCCCTCCTAGCTACAACCTCCCTTCAGGGAGTTGTAGAGAGCAATGAGGTCTCCCCTGAGCCTCTTCTTCTCCAGGCTAAGCAACCCCAGCTCCCTCAGCCTCTCCTCACAGGGCTGTGCTCCAGACCTCTCCCCAGCCTTGTTGCCCTTCTCTGGACACCTTCAAGTCTCTCAATGTCCTTCTTAAACTGAGGGGGCCCAGAACTGGACACAGGACTCAAGGTGCCAGCGTGCCTTGAACACCCAGTGTTCCTGGAACACCTCCAGGCATGAGGACTCCACCACCTCCCTGGGCAGCACATTCCAGTCCCTGACCACTCTTTCAGCAAAGAAGTTTTTCCTCCTCTCCAACCTAACCATCTCCTGGAACCACCTGAGGCTAATTCCTCTCATTCTGTTGCCTGATACTAGCCAGAAGAGCCCAACCCCCACCTCACTCCAGCCTCCTCTCAGGGAGCAGTAGAGGGCAACGAGGTCTCCCTCAGCCTCCTCTTCTCCAGGCTAAGCAACTCTGGTTCCCTCAGCTGCTCCTCATGGGACTCATTCACACCACATTGGAAAGAGAAATCAACATCTTAAAATTCCCCTGAAAGAAGTCTTCTGGAAATGCTGAGAAGTCCTTCACAACACATTCCATTGGCTGCTTTCCTTTTGTCTGCCTGCACACAAAGTGTAAAGAATGAAAACTCAAAGCCACCGAAGGAAAATGCTCCAATGTATTGGGGAACAAAAATGAAAAGAAAGAAGATAGTGTTATGAGGTTGAGACAAAATATTTCCTTCTTCCAAAGCCACAGATGTGACATGTGCTGATAAAACATCTTGATTCCAAACTGCTATAAATAAGACATCCTGACCTGGATCAGCCGTGGCGCAGCCAGCCAGCAGGACAGGGGCAGGGACTGTCCCCGTCTACGCAGCACTGGGGAATCCTCACCTTGAATGCTGGGCTCAGGTTTGGGCGCCTCACTATGAGAAAAGCAGTGAGGTGCTGGAGTGGGGCCAGCAAATAGAATAAACCAGTTTGGAAGAGAGCTTCAAGATCATCGTGTCCAACCTATCATCCAACACCACCTAATCAACTAACCCATGGCACCAAGCACCCTATCAAGTCTCCTCGTGAACACCTCCAGTGATGGTGACTCCACCACCTCCCTGGGCAGCCCATTCCAATGGGCAATCACTCTCTCTCTGTAGAACTTCTTCCTAACCTCCAGCCTAAACTTCCCCTGGCACAGCCTGAGACTGTGTCCTCTTGTTCTGGTGCTGGCTGCCTGGGAGAAGAGACCAACCTCTGCCTGTCTACAACCTCCCTTCAGGTAGTTGTAGAGAGCAATAAGGTCTCCCTTGAGCCTCCTCCTCTTCAGGCTAAGCAACCCCAGCCTCCTCAGCCTTTCCTCACAGGGCTTGTGTTCCAAACCCCTCACCAAAGGCTCTAGGGAACAGGTCTGGAGAGGAGCATTTGAGGCAGATGAGGGTTGTTCAAGCCTGGAAAAAAAGAGGCTGAGGGCAGATCTCATTGTTCTCTGCAACTGCTTGAAAGGAGAGTGGGGCAAGGTCAACCTCTTTCCCCAAGCAGCAATGCATTTGCCATATCCTGTTCAAACCCCTCTTCCAGCATCTGCAGGGGGATGCAGGAAAGCTGGGGAGGGATTTCTTTTAGGGTGTCAAGGAGTGATAGGACGGGGGGGTATGGAGTAAAACTAGAAGTGGGGAGATTGAGATTGGCTGTTAGGAAGAAGTTGTTGCCCAGGAGGGTGGTGAGAGCCTGGCACAGGTTGCCCAGGGAGGTGGTGGAAGCCTCCTGCCTGGAGGTGTTTGCAGCCAGGCTGGATGTGGCTGTGAGCAACCTGCTGTGGTGTGAGGTGTCCCTGGCCATGGCAGGGGGGTTGGAACTGGCTGAGCCTTGAGGTCCCTTCCAACCCTAACAATTCTATGATCCAACTCATCTTCTGGGCTCTATTTGATACCCAAAAGTAGTTGTTAGAGGGCAAAGCCTTCCAGTACATTCCAATCCCCTACACTTTTACCTTACTCTGATATTTGTACCAGAGGTTGAAACGTGAAGGCTAATGAGTGACTCATTCAGCTGATCTCCTTCAGGGCAAAAGCTTCCCTGGAAGGATATTTCCTTTTCCTGATAATTTTATTTAATTTAGCTGTCTTCTGTATTTTATTTTAGTTTTTTTTAATGTCCCTGCCTTCCACCACTATTGGATTACTAAGCAGCCAGTGCCATGTGATTAGAGCTCTGCTTGCTTTGCTTTGCTCTGTTTCTCTGGTAAGTGTGATCCACGGGTATTTCCATGTAGAGTGTGAGATGAGAGAAGCTATCACATGTTCCCTGGGAAATGTGATGCTCTTCTTAAGGACAGCACTTAAAAAGCCACTGCCTGTTAGGCAACTGCAGAAAAGTAATCAAACACTTCAATAGCTGATACTTTCAACATCTATTTCCTGCATCAAATTGTTTTGTTCTCCTCTCCTCTCCTCTCCTCTCCTCTCCTCTCCTCTCCTCTCCTCTCCTCTCCTCTCCTCTCCTCTCCTCTCCTCTCCTCTCCTCTCCTCTCCTCTCCTCTCCTCTCCTCTCCTCTCCTCTCCTCTCCTCTCCTCTCCTCTCCTCTCCTCTCCTCTCCTCTCCTCTCCTCTCCTCTCCTCTCCTCTCCTCTCCTCTCCTCTCCTCTCCTCTCCTCTCCTCTCCTCTCCTCTCCTCTCCTCTCCTCTCCTCTCCTCTCCTCTCCTCTCCTCTCCTCTCCTCTCCTCTCCTCTCCTCATTCCCCACCCCCCCAACTTCCAGTTCAGATCAGTGGCCACCTAAATTGCTACTGTGAATGTAGGCACTAAATTACTTTACTTGTCAACATGCTGCTTTTGTCTTCACCCTAACTATCATTCAGGCCTGACAATATTGTCTCAGCAACTGCGGAAGGGAGCAGGAATGCAGACAGCAGTTAAATGACACATAATCAGCTTTTGAGGTAGGATGTGATTTTGGGTTTAGGAGATGATTGCATTTTCTCTGTGTTTCATCAGTGTCCATCTCTGCTCTTTCCTGGTCCAGCTTCCCCTGAAGTCGATGACAACTGGGCAGAAGTTTTGTGCAGAGCTGGGTTAGGCTCAGTGTGACTGATGGAAAGACATTGATGAAATGCAATAAATGTCACAATTAGACATTGCCTCAGTAGGTCTTGGATGCTTGAGGAAATAAGAAGTATCTAAACAGATAAAAGTAATGATCCTTCTGTGTTGCTCTTCCTGCTTCAGGGGCCATGGGGTGAGCAATGAAGGCAGGAACCCTGCTGCTCTCTAGCAACGAGATTCCAGAAGTGCAGAGAGCAGAGAAGTCCTCCTGGAAGTCCTTTATGGCTGCCGTGCAGAATCCTCAGCATTACAGAGTCTCAGAGTGTCCTTAACAGCAGAAGTCCTGGAACCCCTTATCAGATGAAGCAGCTAACAGAAGTCCTGAGCCTATCCCTAGCAGCATCCCTACAGCCAAGCCCTTGCCAGATGAAGTAGGTTACTAACAGGAGCAGAAGTTCCTAGCAGCCCTACCCCCACCCCAGGCTCCTTACAGCTCAGAGTGGCTGTGTTTTGTGAGTTTTGTTATCAGTCCCTGAACCAGTAAAACACAATCACAGCTAAGATCTTTTCCCAGTGAGAGGTGCCAGCACGTCAAGGTGGTGGCTTCTGCAGCATGTTCCAACACAAGGGTGCCAATGCCAGGATGTGGCTCTTGGCACCCATGCAATGTGATTGTTTTGCTCTAGGCAGCCTGCTAAGGAATTGGTCATCTAAGGAATCCTGCAGCTGCCCTCAGAACAGTGGCAGCAACACTTCCACTCTAGCAGTATTGCAGTATCACAGTATCACCAAGGTTGGAAGAGACCTCGAGGATCATCAAGTCCAACCTGTCACCACAGACCTCATGACTAGATCATGGCACCAAGTGCCACATCCAATCCCCTCTGGAACACCTCCAGGGATGGGGACTCCACCACCTCCCTGGGCAGCACATTCCAATGGCTAACAGCTCTCTCAGTGAAGAACTTCTTCCTCACCTCCAGCCTAAACTTCCCCTGGTGCAGCTTGAGACTGTGTCCTCTTGTTCTGCTGCTGGGTGCCTGGGAGAAGAGACCAACCCCTTCCTGGCTACAACCACCCTTCAGGTAGTTGTAGAGGGCACCCTGTTCTAGGCAATCAGCATTTGATCCAGGAGGAGCCTTAGTGAGGATTCTGCCTGCTGAGCAGGAGCAGAGCTGTTGACACCCTGACTCTGACAAGCTTTCACCATTATAACCCATGAAGAAAAGAGATGGAATGTTTCCATTCTCACTGCAACTGTCCCAATCACCACTTGACTGAAGGCCAAGGGAATAGCCACAATCAGCAGTCTGAGAGCAGCTACACCTGCTGGGCTGCACAAATTGAGTAGGCAACAGACAGAGAAGAATTGTCTTTAATTCACTTGTGAACCTTCTGTGTTTTGGAGGTGCTTTTCCTCAGCCCTTGTCCTCTCCCATACAGAGTCAGTACTGTCACTGGACTCATGACATATGAAGGCAGTTGCCAGATTTCTTGTTTCAGGGACTGATGGGAACTTCTGAAAGCTCCCTCTGCCTCTCAGAGGGCTGGAGAGCTGAGCCACTCTAGCCACAGCTTGTTAAAATCACATTGCACAATATCATCCTCCATGCATTGATGGCTGTTCAAAAGTAGCTTGAGAGCAGAAGCTAATAATGCTCAGCACGTGAATGCTTGCCCAAAGTAATCATCTGAAGAGTATTGAATGGATCCAGGGAGCTGGTGAAACTAAGAGCCCTTGAAAAAACGGCTTGGGGGTTAGCTCAGCTCTCGCCTGGGCATCAGAAGCGGCTTGTGAACAGCAAACAGAGAGAGGAATCATCTCAAACACATCTAATTTGCTCTGAATTAGAATTAACCAGGTTGGAAAAGACCTTCGAGATCATCAAGTCCAACCCATCACCCAACACCATCTGATCAACTAAACCATGGCACCAAGTGCATCATCCAGGCTCCTCGTAAACACCTCCAGGGATGGGGACTCCACCACCTCCCTGGGCAGCACATTCCAATGGCTAACAACTCTCTCTGTGTAGAACTTCTTCCTCACCTCCAGCTTAAACCTCCCCTGGCACAGCTTGAGACTGTGTCCTCTTGTTCTGGTGCTGGGTGCATGAGAGAAGAGACCAACTCCCTCCGGGCTACAACCTCCCTTCAGGTAGTTGTAGAGAGCAATGAGGTCTCCCCTGAGCCTCCTCTTCTGCAGGCTAAGCAACCCCAGCTCCCTCAGCCTCTCCTCACAGGGCTGTGCTCCAGACCCCGCCCCAGCCTTGTTGCCCTTCTCTGGACACCTTCCAGCAAGTTAACCTCCTTCCTAAACTAAGAGGCCCAGAACTGGATGCAGGACTCAAGGTGTGACTTAACCAATGCTCAGTCTCTAGGAAATCTTCACCAGGTAAGTGGATTCATGGGAAAGCAAGTAGAGGACTCACAGAACCATAGAATTGTTTTGATTGGAAGAGACCTTTAAGACCTTTGAGTGCAACCTTCATCCTAAGACCCCCATGGCCATTAATCATGTCCCAAAGTGCCATGGCCAGAGGGACAGCGATAACAGCCCTGGGCAGCCTGCTCCCGTTCCTGACCACTCACTGGTGGGTGCTGCTAACTAAAACTAAGAGTTTTGCCTACTAGTTGTGCAATAGTTCCAGGCAATTTCAAGCTGCCTACTCAGCTGGCAGCTGATTCAATAACAAACAAACAAAGCACCCAAAGAACTTAGCTAATAAATAATTTACCTGAAAAATCTTTCTTGGTAGAGATAGAGATTTTTATCTATCTATCTGTCTGTCTTTCTATCTATCTATCTATCTATCTATCTATCTATCTATCTATCTATCTATCTATCTATCTATCTATCTACCTACCAGCAGTTGTTGTGAAGAATATCCTTGCAAGTAACTTGTACTATTTCCCTTGCTGGGTGAGGAAGAATAGAATAGAATAGAATAGAATAGAATAGAATAGAATAGAATAGAATAGAATAGAATAGAATAGAATAGAATAGACCAGACCAGGTTGGAAGAGACCTTCAAGATCATCGAGTCCAACCTATCATCCAACACCACCTAATCAACTAAACCATGGCACCAAGCACCCTATCAAGTCTCCTCCTGAACACTTCCAATGATGGTGACTCCACCACCTCCCCAGGCAGCCCATTCCAATGGGCAATCACTCTCTCTGTGTAGAATTTCTTCCTAACCTCCAGCCTAAACCTCCCCTGGCACAGCTTGAGACTGTGTCCTCTTGTTCTGGTGCTGGTTGCCTGGGAGAAGAGACCAACCCCTTCCTGGCTACAACCTCCTTTCAGGGAGTTGTAGAGAGCAATGAGGTCTCCCCTGAGTCTCCTCTTCTCCAGGCTAAGCAACCCCAGCTCCCTCAGCCTCTCCTCACAGGGCTGTGCTCAAGGCCTCTCCCCAGCCTCATTGCCCTTCTCTGGACACCTTTAAGTCTCTCAATGTCCTTCCTAAACTGAGGGGCCCAGAACTGGACACAGGACTCAAGGTGTGGCCTAACCAGTGCTGAGCACAGGGGCACAATGACTTCCCTACTCCTGCTGGCCACACTGTTCCCAATGCAGGTCAGGATGCCATTGGCCTTCTTGGCTACCTGGCACTTAGTGCCATTGTCTGGTCATGAGGTCTGTGGTGACAGGTTGGATCTGAATATCTTTGAGGTCTCTTCCAACCTTGGTGATAATGTGATACTGTGGGCACACTGGTGGCTCATGTTTAGGCAGCTGTCAATCAGCACCCCCAGGTCCCTCTCTGTTTGGCAGCTCTCAGCCACTCTGACCCCAGCCTGTAGCTCTGCCTGGGGTTGCTGTGGCCAAAGTGCAGCCCCTGGCACTTGGATTTGTTGAATGCCCAAGTTGGTTTTTTTTAAGAGAAAGGATCTCCTGTGAACCCTCACATTAATGCAGAGTGGGGTTTAGGTTCCCTGGGTTTTAGCTTCATATTCACAGAGCTGGTTTTTGTTGTGGTTTTGTTGTTGTGGTGGTGGTTGTGGGGTTTATGTTGTTGCTGTTTTCCTCTGTTTCAAGGCAGCTGCACACTCCAGCTTCGGTCTCAGCCATATTAATCCGTCAAAACAGCACAGCATGATGGTAGAACACATTTTATGTCACCTCTGGAGGAAAAATATCAGAGGAAACATGGACACAAAATACTAAAAAGTCTGAGTCAGTTTTACAGAGCAAATTAAAGGGCAAAATCCCCAGCAGATGTTGAAAGCAGTGTGGCTAAACTCAGTCCAATTGGCCTGTGCTGATTTACACAGCTGAGGTTCAGGAGGTGAAGTCCTGAGGTACAGACAACATAAACTACTCCAGCCTTTGAGGAGCCTTCTGTCTTCAAGTCAGTAATGTGTTCCTGGTGAAGAGTCTGGACAACAAGGCTTATGAGGAGAGACTGAGGCAGCTTGGCCATTTAATCTGAAGAAGAGGAGGCTGAGGGGAGACCACATTGCTCTCTACATCTCCCTGGGAGGAGGTTGCAGTCGGGGGGGGTTGTTCTCTTCTCCCTAGTATCAGGTGACAGAATGAGGGATGATGGCCTGAAATGGTGCCATGGAAGGCTCAGGTTGGAGATGAGGAGAACTTTCTTTGCTGCAAGAGTGGTCAGGGATTGGCACAGGCTGGCCAGGGAGGTGATGGGGTCCCTGTGCCTGGAGGTGTTCAACAGATGTGTAAGCATGACACTTGCAGACATGTTTTGGTGGGCATAAGAGTATTGGGTTGATGGTTGTACTGGATGACCTCAGTGGCCTTTTCCAACCTTAATAATTCCATGACTCTGTTCTAGGATTTTACTCAGGCACTTTGATAATATTCCCATGGGGCAGAGGGTTGTGACAGCTCTTCTGGTTCCTGGAGGATTTTTCCACCAGTCTAACCCAATGGACGCACATCTGCTGTGAGTTCTCCTTGGAGCCTTCCCTTCTCCAGACTGAACAACCTCAACTCTCTCAATGTGTGCCAATAGCAGAGCAGCTCCAGCCCTTTGCTCATCCTCGTGGCCCTTCTCTGGACACCTTCCAGCCCCTCCAGATCCATCTTGTAATAGGGGCTCCTGAACTGGACACATCATTCCAAGTGGGGTCTCATGAGAGTGGTTTAGAAGGGGAGAGTCACCATTCCTGTGCAACCTGCTCTGGGAGACTCTACTGTGATGTTGGAACAGAACAGAACAGAACAGAACAGAACAGAACAGAACAGAACAGAATAGAATAGAATAGAATAGAATAGACCAGGTTGGAAGAGACCTTCAAGATCATGGAGTCCAACCTATCATCCAACACCACCTAATCAACTAACCCATGGCACCAAGCACCCCATCAAGTCTCCTCCTGAACACCTCCAGTGATGGTGACTCCACCAGCTCCCCATTCCAATGGGCAATCACTCTCTCTGTGTAGAACGTCTTCCAAATATCCAGCCTGAACCTCCCCTGGCACAGCTTGAGACTGTGTCCTCTTGTTCTGGTGCTGGTTGCCTGGGAGAAGAGACCAACCTTCGGCTGTCTACGACCTCCCTCAAGATAGTTGTAGAGAGCAATAATGTCTCCCCTGAGCCTCCTCTTCTCCAGGCTAAGCAACCCCAGCTCCCTCAGCCTGTCTTCACAGGCCTGTGCTCCAGACCCCTCCCCAGCTTTTTTGCCCTTCTCTGGACACCTTCCAGCATCTCAACCTCCTTCCTAAACTGAGGAGCCCAGAACTGGACACAGGACTCCAGGTGTGGCCTAACCAGTTCAGTGTACAGGGGCAGAATGACCTCCCTGCTCCTGCTGGCCACACTGTTCCTGATGCAGGCCAGGATGCCATTGGCCCTCCTGGCTGCCTGGGCACACTGCAGGCTCATGTTCAGCCTACCATCAACCAGCACCCCCAGGTCCCTCTCTGCCTGCCTGCTCTCAGCCATTCTGACCCCAGCCTGTAGCACTGCATGGGGTTGCTGTGGCCAATGTGCAGCACCTGGCACTTGGATGTGTTCAATCTCCTGCCCTTGGACTCTGCCCATCTGTCCAGCCTGTCCAGGTCCCTCTGCAGAGCCTCTCCACCCTCCAGCAGATCAACTCCTGCCCCCAGCTTGGTGTCATCTGGAAGTGTACTGAGGATGGACTCAATCCCCTCATCCAGATCATCAATGAAGATGTTAAAGAGCACGGGGCCCAGCACTGATCCCTGGGGCACACCACTACTGACTGGCCGCCAGCAGAGATCCCTTTCAGTCCTAACCACTGTGTGAGGTTTCAGAATCTCTCCAGTCTGCCTTAACTGGCTGGTTGAAGGACTGAGTCAGACACATCTTTCCTTTCATATATCCCACTGAAATATGCTTCTGCATGTTTTAAACTGGCTTTCTCTACTTTGATTTTCAGCCTACAGACTAACATCTCAAGGGCAAGTGCAGCCTGAACCTCTCACTGCTGTTGGCAGATCCTTCCAGTTGGCAGTGCTGCCTCTTGTTACTGAGGCTTTGCTGCTGCTGTATCCCTATCAAAGAGGCTGAAATTTGCTCTGTGGAGCTTACTGTGTATAAACTCTATAAAAAAAGCCAGGAGGCAGTGGTATTATTGTATCAGTGACTGCTGTGATATCAGGCTGCCTGGAAATCACAACAAAACCTTTTGGATCTGTTTTAAAGATATTTTTTTCCTACCTCAAACCTAAACAGCTGCTGCAGTTGCATGTGGTTTGCAAAGAGATGCTGAGCTTTGGAGCACAAGCCAATTATAAACAGGAGTCAGGAACTGTTCCCCCTGGAACAATTATCTGAACTATATGGGAGGTAACAGGGAGTTCCATCCTGAAATGTTAGAAAGCCTTTCAGTTTCGAAGGAGGCAATTTCTTGCCTAGCGATTGCAATGATTCCAAGGCACTCAGAGCTATGGAGGGCTTTGTACAGTCACTAGGAAAGAACAGCCCAGCAATGCTGGTTTGACACCCCTACAAAAACCTGGAATGAATCCCATGCAGTGTGAAGAGAACCTGGGGACTGCATCTCTTGGATGGAGCTGCTCTGCTATGGAGACAGACTGAGAGAGCTGGGGTCGTGCAGGCAGGAGAGGTGAAGGCTCTGAGGAGACCTAATTGTGGCCTCCCAGTATTTGAAGGGGGCTCCAAGAAAGCTGGAGGGGGGAGACTTTTGAGGGTGTCAGGGAGGGATAGGACTGAGGAGATGGTGCAAAACTAGAAGTGGGGAGATTGAGATTGGATGTTAGGAAGAAGTTGTTACCCATGAGGGTGGTGAGAGACTGGCACAGGTTGCCCAGGGAGGTGGTGGAAGCCTCATGCCTGGACGTTTTGAAGGCCAGGCTGGATGTGGCTGTGAGCAACCTGCTGTAGTGTGAGGTGTCCCTGGACATGGCAGAGGGTTTGGGACTGGCAAGTGCACATTGAGAGCTCCTGTTGAGCTTCTCCTCCCCCAGCACCCCCAAGTCTCTCTCCTCAGGGCTGCTTTCCAGCCAGTCACTGCCCAGCTTGGCATTGCCTCCACCCAGATGCAGGACCCTGCCCTTGGTCTTGTTGAACCTCCTGAGGTTGACTTGTGCCCACCTCTCCAGCCTGTCCAGGTCCCTCTGAATGGCCTCCCTTCCCTCCAGCTGCCTGCTGCACCACACAGCTTGGTGTCAGCAGCAAACTTGCTGAGGGTGCACTCAGTGCCACTGTCCATGGCACCCACAAAGATGTTGAACAAGCCTGGTGCCAGGACTGATCCCTGAGGGACTCTGCTTGTCCCTGGCCTCCACTGGGCCATGGAGCCATGGACATCCACTTTTTGGGTGCAGCCATCAAGCCAGTTCCTTATCCATCTAGTGGTCACCCATCACACCCATGTGTCACCAGTCTGGAGACCAGGATGTGGTGCGGGACAGTGTCGAAGGCTTTGCTCAGGTCCAGGTAAACGACATCAGTTGCTCTCCCCTCAGCTATTGATGTTGTCACCTGCTCATAGAAGGCCACCAGGTTGGTCAGGCAGGATTTGCCCTTGGCAAAGCCATGCTGACTGTTCCCAGTCACCTCTTCAGTATTCTTCTGAGCCAGCAATGACTCCAGGAGGATCTGCTCCATGATCTTTCCAGGCACAGAGGTGAGACTGCCTGGCCTGGAGTTCCCTGGTTCCTCCTTCTTACCCTGTTTGAAGATGGGGGCAATATTTCCCCTTTTCCAGTCTGTGGGGACTGCCCCAGACTGCCATGACTTTTGGAATATAATAGAGAGGGGTTTAGCAACCTCATCTGCCAGTTCTCTCAGTACCCGTGGGTGTAACCCGTCGGGTCCCATGGACTTGAACACTTTCAGGTTCTTCAGATGATCACGAACCTGATCTGCACTAACGATGGGCAGTTCTTCCTGCTGTCAATAGAGATATGTTTACCTATAGTATATTTAAAATATGTATAATGTAAATGTAAATAAAACACCCCATTGTGTATTAAAGTTTTCCCTCTGCAAAACCTAAAGCAGAATGCAAATCCACAACTGTAACCACCTCTCCAAATCACAGCATTGCCCTTGGCCCCGCAGCAAGAATCAGCCACAGTCAACAGTGACCCTGTTGACCTTAACCCAGAGTGCTGCTGGGATTTAAATGGTGATCTTTCACATAATACCTCTATCCACATGGATTTCCATTTTCCTCTGGGTACAGCCTACCTGGTTGTGTGGTGATGCTACCCCTCCTCCATCAGACAGGACAATCAATTATAAGTGGAAATAATGACAGTAGCCCTGGGAAAGCCCGTGGAAGGAGGCTGTGTTGTGCCAAGGGTTGGCCTCCTCTCCCAAGTTATTAATGATAGGACAAGGGAAAATGGGCTCTAGGTGCACCAGGGGAGTCTTAGATTGAATGTTAGGAAGTGTTGGAATGGGCTGCCTGGATAGGTGGTGGAGTAACCGTCACTGGAGGTGTTTAGGAAGAGCCTGGATGAGGCACTTGGTGCCATGGTTTAGTTGATTACATGGTGCTGGGTGAGAGGTTGGACTCGATGACCTTGAAGGTCTCTCTACAACTACCTGAAGGGAGGTTGTAGCCAGGTGGAGGTTGGTCTTTTCTCCCAGGCAACCAGCACCAGAACAAGAGGACACAGTCTCAGGCTGTGCCAGGGGAGGTTTAGGCTGGATATTTGGAAGAAGTTCTACACAGAGAGAGTGATTGCCCATTGGAATGGGCTGTCCAGGGAGGTGGTGGAGTCACCATCCCTGGAGGTGTTCAGGAGGAGACTTGATAGGGTGCTTGGTGCCATGGGTCAGTTGATCAGGTGGTGTTGGATGATAGGTTGGACTTGATGACCTTGAAGGTCTCTTCCAACCTGGTTAATTCTAATTCAGAGCAAATTAGATGTGTTTGAGATGATTCCTCTATTCTATTCTATTCTATTCTATTCTATTCTATTCTATTCTATTCTATTCTATTCTATTCTATTCTAACCTGGCTAATTCTATTCTATTTCTTTACTGAGAGAGTAGTCAGAGAGGGGAACAGCCTGCCCAGGGAAGTGGAAGTGTTCAAGAGACATGTAGACATAGAACTTTGGGACAAGGTTTAGTGGCATGGTGGTGTTGGGTTGATGGCTGGACTGTATGATCTTTGAGGACTATTAAGGATTCTATGGTTCTAGTAACACCAAGAGAAGCTGGATCAGAGGTAGGTGACTTCTTAATGCATGAGCTACACAACCTGTGCACACTCACACACACACAAACAGAAAGCTGCTTTCACTTCTCTTTTCCCAGGGTGAGTCACTGTGAGGCTGAGTTTTGTCTCCTATTTGCTCCAGGTGAGAGGAGCTGTGCCAATTTCCTGCTGTGGCACTTTCCAGATGCAGGACATATCCCATAGGGCTGTAAGCAGCTGAGCATAATTTAAGGAGCCCCAAGGTTTTCCTAAATTGCACTGGAGACTGAAGAACAACAAATATGATTTATAGCCACCTTGGGTTTCCCCCCTCCTTTACTCAGCCATGCCAAGCTTATACTGGCTTCAGTTTAAGCATCTAAATTAGTTCTTTTTATACTTTATTCATGCAGTTCATGATAGGCATGAAATGTGGTGCCTTCATGAGATCCTTCTGGCCTTGTAAATCTCCACAAGAAAGATAAAACCGTGTTATGTGAGTTTTATGATATTAACAACCCCTTAAAAGAAAGGAAGAAAGGAAGAAGCCAGGCAGCTGGTTGCACCTGCATTCCTTGTGACGGGTCTGCAGCAGTGACAGCCACACACTGCCTCTCCTGAAGAAGCAGGGGGCTTAAATCATGCAAACCACTGATGGTTCTTAGAAGCTTTGGGAAAGGATTGCAGTAAATGCAGTAATGTTGAATGTAGTTTGGCATTTAACAAGTTCAAGTGCCAGGGGCTGCACTTTGGCCACAACAACCGCATGCAGAGCCAAAGGCTGGGGTCAGAGTGGCTGAGAGCTGCCAAACAGAGAGGGACCTGGGGGTGCTGATTGACAGCTGCCTAAACATGAGCCAGCAGTGTGCACAGGTGGCCAAGAAGGCCAAGGGCATCCTGGCCTGCATTAGGAATAGTGTGACCAGCAGGAGCAGGGAAGTCATTGTGCCCCTGGACTCTGCATTGGTTAGGCCACACCTTGAGTCCTGTGTCCAGTTCTGGGCCCCTCAGTTTCAGAAGGACATTGAGAGACTTGAAGGTGTCCAGAGAAGGGCAACAAGGCTGGGGAGAGCCTTGAGCACAGCCCTGTGAGGAGAGGCTGAGGGAGCTGGGGTTGCTTAGCCTGGAGAGGAGGAGGCTCAGGGGAGACCTCATTGCTCTCTACAACTCCCTGAAAGGTGGTTGTAGCCAGGAAGGGGTTGGTCTCTTCTCCCAGGCAATCAGCACCAGAACAACTACCTGAAGGGTGGTTGTAGCCAGGAGGGAGTTGGCCTCTTCTCCCAGGCAACCAGCACCAGAACAAGGGGACACAGTCTCAAGCTGCGCCAGGGGAGGTTCAGACTCGAGGTGAGGAGGAAGTTCTTCACCGAGCGAGTCATTCGGCATTGGAATGGGTTGCCCAGGGAGGTGGTTGAGTCATCGACCCTGGAGGCGTTCAAGGGGAGATTGGACGTGGCACTTGGTGCCATGGTCTAGTCATGGGGTCTGCGGTGTCAGGTTGGACTCGATGATCCTCGAGGTCCTTTCCAACCTAAGTGATACTGTGTGATACTGTGTGATACTGTGAAACAAGAGGACACAGTCTCAAGCTGTGCCAGGGAAAGTTTAGGCTGGAGGTGAGGAGAAAGTTCTTCACTGAGAGAGCTGTTACCCATTGGAATGTGCTGCCCAGGGAGGTGGTGGAGTCCCCATTGCTGGAGGTGTTCAAGAGGGGATTGGATGTGGCACTTGGTGCCATGGTCTAGTCATGGGGTCTGCGGTGTCAGGTTGGACTCGATGATCCTCGAGGTCCTTTCCAACCTAAGTGATACTGTGTGATACTGTGTGATACTGTGAAACAAGAGGACACAGTCTCAAGCTGTGCCAGGGAAAGTTTAGGCTGGAGGTGAGGAGAAAGTTCTTCACTGAGAGAGCTGTTACCCATTGGAATGTGCTGCCCAGGGAGGTGGTGGAGTCCCCATTGCTGGAGGTGTTCAAGAGGGGATTGGATGTGGCACTTGGTGCCATGGTCTAGTCATGGGGTCTATGGTGACAGGTTGGATTCGATGATCTTTGAGGTCTCTTCCAACCTTAGTGATACTGTGACACTGTGAAAAGAACAAAGTACAAGATAGATTCCTTGTTGATCAGAAATGAGTGGAGCTAAATGGGACATGTCACCTGAATGGAGGTTGGGGTGAGGAGGGGGCAGCCTCTGCTCCTTGGTGGCAAGGGACAGGAGCAGAGGCAATGGTTCCAAGGTGCAGCAGGGGAGGCTCAGGCTGGATGCTAGGAACTATTTGTTGCCAGAGAGGGCTCTCAGCTATTGGAATGGTCTGCCCAGGGCAGTGCTGGAGTCCCCATCACAGGCTGTTCCAGCAGCTGTGGAGCTGGAGCTTAGGGACATGATTTGCTGTTGAGCCTGCAGTGCTGGGTGAAGGGTTGGACTGGGTGAGCCTGGAGGTCTTCTCCAACTGGATGTTTGCTGTGATTCTGTGACAGCCCGACTGGGGATTGCCTGTGCCAGTGCATGCCCTGTGTACAAAGGAAAGCTAAAAGGCAGGCTGAAATCTCCCCACAGGCATTTGAGATCTGCCTTTTCATGCTGAGTGGAGGTGTCTGTGAGGAGCAGTCACACTGCATCCTAGGGGGCAGCTCAGCTCCTCTGCCTGGCAGCACTAGAGGGGAAGCCTTGGAGATGCAGTTTGAGCCCTGCTCTTTGGCTGAGTGAAGCAAACCCTGTGTGAATGTGGTCAGCTCCTGCTGCCTAGCTGGGGCACAGGCCTGCAGCCAGTTCTGCCAGCTTAACTCATCTGCAGAGAGGAGCTGAAGGGGGTTATTCATGTTGGCAGAGGTGGAGGCTGTTGGTGTCTGCTCACAGGAGCTCCTTGCTTGTTAGGCTTTGTCCCACCAGTGGTTAGTGGTTTAGAGACTTAGTGCTAACCCTTCACTGCTGGGTTGAAGGTTGGACTGGATGTCTCTTCCAACTGGATGTGATTCTGTGCCCTACAGGAATTTAGTGCAGGATCAACATTTATTACCTGGGAATTGCTGCTATTGAACTAAGTAGCTCTAACCTGTGATACCTCAACATAACTCCATGGGCACCTCTGGAGGGCTGCTGCAAAGACCAAAGAAGTGATGTCTATTCTGTGAGTGAAAAAAAAGAGGAAAGTCAGAATTAATGCTCTGAAGGCAGAATCTCTGCCTGCTAAATGTCCTGGTTTAGGCCAGCTTTCCATGAATGTCTTTCCCCCTGGCCTGGGGTGATCAGTTTGATGGATCATTGTATTTGCCTGCTACAGTCCACGGGTTAAGGCTCATCTTAGAGGTGACCATGGAGCTCATGCCGCCAGGAGGAGATGTTTCTGCTCCCAGTGAAGGCAGCTGAGGTCAGCAGGAATGGAACTGGGTCATGCTACAGCTGCAGGAGAACAGGACCCCTCCATTTACCAGCATTAGCTCTCATGTCCAGTAGGCCAAAGCCCCACTGGCAAAGTCTGTGGTTTCTGGTGACTGCAACCCACATCTTCATCATCTTATTACCCAGTTTAATAGCTGCCTTTCTTGCCTAAGAAGGACAATAATGTCCTCCTTTGTGCTGAGAGAAGCCAGTCTGCAAGTGAAGGGCCCTCTGAATCAAAATCAGATGTCCCAAAGACTCTTTTTGCTCCAGCTTGCCAGACTGCTGGGCTGATTTCGCTCCTGAATTCCTGCCTCATCTAAATCCTCATGCAGGGATCCTCTCAGCTGGACTGCCATACACTGAAATAGAATAGAATAGAATAGAGTAGAGTAGAGTAGAGTAGAGTAGAATAGAATAGAATAGAATAGAATAGAATAGAATAGAATAGAATAGAATAGAATAGAATAGAATAGAATAAACCAGGTTGGAAGAGACCTTCAAGATCATTGTGTCCAACCTATAAATAGCCTCACCTGAAAGACCAAGGTAACAGTGAGATCCTTCTGTCACATCTCGAGACGTTGAGAAGGAAAAGATAAAGCCAAAGGCTTGCAAAAGTCTTTTTCATAGCTGAAAGGGCACTGTAGGCTTTCACAAAAAGAAATCCATGATGCACAGTAGGAAACCTTGGCCTCTCTGAAAGGCCTCTGCAACCCCCCAGATGCTGCAGGTTGCTTTTGTGCAGATTGCTTGATGACAGAAGGGTGCAGCTCACTCTGTCACTCTGTTGGAGTTCTGGAGCCCCTATGACAAGAGGGATCTGGAGGTGCTAGAAGGTGTCCAGAGGAGGGCCACAAGGATGAGCAGAGGGCTGGAGCACCTCTCCTGTGAGGACAGACTGAAGGAGTTGGGGCTGTTCAGTCTGCAGAAGAGAAGGCTCCCAGGTGACCTCATTGTGGCCTTGTGGCATCTGAAGGGGGCTCCAGGAAGGCTGGGGAGGGACTGCTCAGGATCTGAGGGAGAACTAGGACTAGGGGGAATGGAATGGAGCTGGAGGTGGGGAGATTGAGGCTGGAGGTGAGGAGGAAGTTCTTCCCCATGAGAGTGGTGAAGCCCTGGAATGGGTTGTCCAGGGAGGTGGTTGGGGCCCTGTCCCTGGAGGTGTTTAAGGCCAGGCTGGCTGAGGTTCTGGCCAGGCTGATCTAGTGTGGGGTGTCCCTGCCCATGGCAGGGGAGTTGGAACTAGATGATCCTTGTGGTCCCTTCCAACCCTGACTGATGACTATGATACTATGAAATACCACAGAGAAATCAGCATGAGTGGATCAAAGCACTTGCTACCACAGACTGGAAGAGGTCCCTTTGGGATCACTGCAGTGCCCAGAACTGCCAGCAGAGCCCTGGAGCACGTCCCTATGGCAGGCAGAATGAATGTGCGAGACAAGCGCTAGCCTCACGCAGTCAAAGCTTCACAGAAAGCCATAAAATATACACTGCTTAAAACGATGGAAATCCATCCAAATAATTACTGCTTCTGCCAGGAGCTCTTTTCCTGCCATTTGTCTGAACCTAGTCATCACCTCATGCGTGTCAAGGACGTTCTGCCTCGTGAAATGATAGCGTGTCACCTTCAGGGACAGGGCGGCCTGTGAGCGGCAGTCGGTCATCTCACCCAGCTCTCAGTCTGCCTCTGTCACTATCCATTACTCATGTGCCTTCAGTGTGCTGAGAGCACCTCCTGGCAGAGGCCTAGTTGTCAGCTCACACCATGATAATGAAAGTCTGAGTGTGTGACTTCATGAGCTTGCCTCCTTAGTTAGGTCAGGCTCATCAGTTACTCTCTGCTCAAGTTTAATCTCCACATCCTAGCTGGAGAGCACAAAACCGAGGAGCAAAGCAGGTCTGGTGCTGTCATAATCAAATGAAGTCACAGAACCACAGAATGCTCTGGGCTGGAAGGGACCTCCAAAGCTCATCCAGTCCAACACCCCTACACTCAGCAGGGACATCCCCAACCAGATCAGGTTGCCCAGAGCCCTGTCCAGCCTCAGCTTGAACATCTCCAGGGATGGAGCCTCAACCACCTCCCTGGGCAACCTGTGCCAGTGTTCCACCAGCCTCCTGGTGCAGAACTTGTTCCTCACATCCAAGCTCAATCTGCTCTGCTCTAGTCTGAAGCCATTGTCCCTGCTCCTGTCCCTGCAGGCCTTTGCAAACAGTCTCTCTGCAGCCTTCTTGTAGCCCCCTTCAGGTCCTGGCAGGCTGCTCTTAGGTCTGCCTGGAGCCTTCTCTTCTCCAGGCTGAACACCCCCAGCTCCCTCAGCCTGTCCTCAGAGCAGAGCTGCTCCAACCCCCTGACCAGTGACCTCTGTGGAATCACATCTTTGGGCAGAGGAGAGGAGACCTTCATTCTTCCAAGAGTGGACATCTTTTATTTTTTGAACACAGTGCTTTTGTGGTTCTCAGGGCACAATTTACAGAGGTTTGTGTGTTAAACTAAGGCTCAACCATGCAAAAGAGCCATTTCTGTGGAAAGAAAAGGTAGGGAAGGCTCTGATAGGATAAAAGAGAAAAGAATGCTCCGCAGTTTGAGCAGGGCAACAAAAGCAGAACTCAGTGAGACATGCCAGAGTTTGTGCTGAATAGTGGCAGGAGGACATTGATCTGCCCTGTGTGCTGGGAGACTGGATGGTAAGGAGTCTGTGACCCCAGAAGCCATGCTGTGCTTTTTCTTTGCCTTTGTTCCAGACCTACCTTGGTGCCTTGGTGTTGAGAATCTGCTTATGGAGATGGTCTGCAGAAGAGAGATGCTTTCATGCAGGAAGGTGATTTGTCATGATGAGGTTTCCTTGTGCACCAAGGTCCTTGTGCACATTGGCCACAGCAACCTCATGCAGTGCTACAGGCTGGGGTCAGAGTGGCTGAGAGCAGCCAGGCAGAGAGGGACCTGGGGGTGCTGGTTGATGGTAGGCTGAACATGAGCCTACAGTGTGCCCAGGCAGCCAAGAGGGCCAATGGCATCCTGACCTGCATCAGGAAGAGTGTGGCCAGCAGGAGCAGGGAGGTCATTGTGCCCCTGTACACTGCACTGGTTAGGCCACATCTTGAGTCCTGTGTCCAGTTCTGGGCTCCTCAGTTTAGGAAGGAGGTTGACTTGCTGGAAGGTGTCCAGAGAAGGGCAACAAAGCTGGGGAGGGGTTTGGAACAGGGCCCTGTGAGGAGAGGCTGAGGGAGCTGGGGTTGCTTAGCCTGGAGAAGAGGAGGCTCAGGGGAGACCTTAACTCCCTGAAGGAAATCTATTCTATTCTATTCTATTCTATTCTATTCTATTCTATTCTATTCTATTCTATTCTATTCTATTCTATTCTATTCTATTCTATTCTATTCTATTCTATTCTATTCTATGGTCTTCCCCTGTCTGGAGGAGCATTGATGGTTCCTGTGTGTCATAGAGGGCAGGGAAAGGGACTGAGTGCATTGCTCCCTCCTGAAGGAAAAGGATGCTTTGATTTTTCCATGTGAAAGAAGAAAATATTTGAGCCCAGGAGATAAACATTGGGGGTTGGTCTCTCCTCCCTAGTCTCAGGTGATGGAATGAGAGGACATGGCCTGAAATTGTGCCAGAGGAGGGTTAGGTTGGAGATGAAGAACAATTTTTTTGCTGTAAGAGTGATCAGGGACTGGCACAGTCTGCCCAGGGAGGTGGTGGAGTCCCCATCCCTGCAGGTGCTCATGAAATGTGTGGACATGGCCCCAGGGGACATGGTTTGGTGGCCATGGTGGTGTTGGGTTAGTGGATGGACTTTGTGACCTTAGAGGGCTTTTCCAACTCAAACAACTCCATGCTTCCACCAGGTTTTGCCTTATTTCTCCCTCACTTCAAAGAGAAAAAAGAAACTACACAGAGTTATTTTCAGTCATGTCTTCCAAGCTGTGCCTTACAAACAGATTTGTGTATTAAGGGTTGTGCTAAATCAGAAAGTCTTGAAAAAAAATCCTCCAGGGAAGCAGGAACTCTGCAAGAAAGAAACTCAAAGGATCCACCATTCCATGTCACTGAAGCTCAGTAAGCCCACACTAAGATGGGCAGGCTGGCACTGGCCTGGGCAATCAGCTCCACTCTCTAAACACATCTGCAAGCCAGTCAGGCAATTCAAAGCTCTTGAACCTGTGTGACCTTCATCACTGACTCCTAGTGTGGAAGAGCAGGGATGCCCTGGATTGGATGCACGGAATGAAAGTTAAAAACACATTAACTAAAACTGAACAGTGAGGGAAAAAATAAAGTGGAAGATGATGCTTGGCAGTAAAAGAAAAGAAAGGATATATAGTGTTGATCTGCACCAGGGCAGGGAGGTTCTGCAGAGGGAGTTGGAAAGCTTGGATCCATGGCCAGCATTACCAGGAGACTCTTCAACAAGGTCCTGCCCTTGGGTCACAGCAACCCCAAGCAAATCTCCAGGCTTGGGGCAGTGTGGCTGGAAAGCTGCTGGCAGAAAGAGTCCTGTGGGTGCTGATGGACAAGCAGCTGAAGAAGAACCAGCAGTGTGCCCAGGGGGCCAAGAAAGCCCAAGGCCTCCTGGCTGGGGTCAGCAATGCTGTGTCCAGCAACAGCAGGGAGGGGATTGTCCCCTGGCACTCAGCTCTGGGGAGGCCACACCTCGAGTGCTGGGTCCAGTTCTGGGCAACTCAATGCAAGAGAGATGTGGAGGTGCTGGAGCCAGGGCAGAGGAGGGCAAGGAAGCTGGGAAGGGCCTGGAGAAGGAATCTGATGGAGAGAGACTGAAGGAGCTGGGGCTGGTTAGTGTGAAAGAGAGGAGGCTGAGGTGAGACCTCCTGGCTCTCTACAGCTGCCTGCAAGGAGGTTGTGGAGAGGTTGGTGCCAGTCTCTTCTCCCAGGTCATTAGTGACAGAACAACAGGAACAGCCTCAAGCTGTGACTGGGGAGGTTTAGACTGGAGAGTAGGAAGAATTTTTCCCTGTCAAGAGTGGTCAGGGGTTGGAATGTGCTGCCCAGGGAGATGGTGGAGTCCCCAAGGCTGGATGTGTTTCCAGGTAGTTTGGATGTGGTGCTTGGGGCTACAGTTTAGGGCTGACCCTTGTAGAGTAGGGCTCTGGGTTGGACTTGGTGACCCTGAATGTTTGTGTGGTTCTGTGACAGAGGGTTTTGCTTCCTTCTCAGGCCACAAAAGCTTTATAGCTTTATAGCCAAAACATTGCATGCAAGCCTGGTTTCTGTTTCACTGAGCACGCTTCACTAACCTATTACTTACTGATAATTAGCAAGTTGTTTTTAGAGGCTGTTTCAGGTTAATTACTTGCTTTAAAATTAATGACCAAAAATTAATCCAGTTGGAAGCCAACAATTATTTTTGGTGTTTAAAATGCACACAGCACAGGTTAAGTGTTCTGGGAAAAATAACAATAATAGCCCAAGGTCTGCCTTTGTCATAGTTCAGTCCTGCTGCTGAGAAGTAGCTCCTTGATATAGTCTCCAAATTCTACCTCTTTTTAAAGAAATAAGGCCTTTGACACCGTCCCCCACAGCAAACTGCTGACTAAGCTGTCAGCCCCTGGCTTGGACAGCAGCACTCTGAGCTGGGTTAGGAACTGGCTGGAGGCTGAGCCCAGAGAGTGGTGGTGAATGGTGCCACAGCCAGCTGGCAGCCAGGCACCAGTGGTGTCCCACAGGGATCAGTGCTGGGCCCCATCCTCTTTAACATCTTCATTGATACATAGAATACATAGAATAGACCAGGTTGGAAGAGACCTTCAAGATCATCGCGTCCAACCCATCAACCAATCCAACACCACCTAAATAACTAACCCATGGCACCAAGCACCATGATGATCTGGATGAGGGGATTGAGTCAGTCATCAGCAAATTTGCAGATGACACCAAGCTGGGAGCAGATGTTGGTCAGTTAGAGGACAGAAGGGATCTCCAGAGGGACCTCGACTGACTGGACAGATGGGCAGAGTCCAACAGGATGGCATTCAACAAGTCCAAGTGCCAGGGGCTGCACTTTGGCCACAACAACCCCAGGCAGAGCTACAGGCTGGGGTCAGAGTGGCTGAGAGCTGCCAAACAGAGAGGGACCTGGGGGTGCTGATTGACAGCTGCCTAAACATGAGCCAGCAGTGTGCCCAGATGGCCAAGAAGGCCAATGGCATCCTGGCCTGCATGAGGAATAGTGTGGCCAGCAGGAGCAGGGAAGTCCTTGTGCCCCTGGACTCTGCATTGGTTATGCCACACCTTGAGCCCTGTGGCCTGGTGGTTGCATCCTGGAAGGGGTTGTTCACCATTGGGATGTGCTGCCCAGGGAGGTGGTGGAGTCCCCATCCCTGGAGGTGTTCAAGAGGAGATTGGATGTGGCACTTGGTGCCATGGTCTAGTCATGAGGTCTGTGGTGACAGGTTGGACTTGATGATCTTTGAGGTCTCTTCCACCCTTGGTGAGACTGTGAGACTGTGATACCTATTCTCCAGATCTGAATTTGCTGATCCTAATCTTCCAATTCCTTTCATTCTCTTATTAGAACTTTCATTGTTTGTTTTTTTTTTCTTTGCTTTCTTTTTGTTTTCTTTTAACTGGAACCTTCAGGTCTTTAACCATTCTCAGGCAATTTTAATCCATCAGGCTGAAATCCCAGCTCTGTGCAGGAGCACAGGAAAGGTCTCCTCTGTTTTAGCAGGATCAAGATTTCATTCTAGCATGGAAAATAATAAGCTTAGGGGATGAAAGCATGAGGAAAGTGTTCCTGTTAGTGGCAAGATGTCTGCCCAACCTTTGTGATTTTTAACAGAACAAAAAGCAGAACACATCTGGTTGGAAGAGACCTCCAGGCTCACCCAGTCCAACCCTCCACCCAGCACTGCATGCTCAACACCAAACCCTGTCCCTAAGCTGCAGCTCCACAGCTGCTTGAACACCCCCAGGGATGGGAGCTACAACACTGCCCTGGGCAGACCATTCCAATGGCTGAGAGCCCTCTCTGGCAACAAATAGTTCCTAGCATCCAGCCTGAGCCTCCCCTGCTGCACCTTGGGACCATTGCCTCTGCTCCTGTCCCTGGCCACCAAGGAGCAGAGGCTGTCCCCTCCTCACTCCAGCCTCCCTTCAGGGAGCTGTAGAGAGCAAGGAGGTCTCCTCTCAGCCTCTAGCCCTCCACCCTGAACACCCCCAGCAAGCAGGTGCAGCCTTGCCTGAATGCAGAGCATTTGTAATGGGCACTGGAGGTTAACTTCCTGGGCTCAGCGTTAGCACACAGCATCACGGATGCAAGTGGAACCTCCTGCAGCAGCCATCACAGAAGTCCTGTCAGGAACAGATGGATTGTTCACTGAAAGGAGCAGATATTTGCCTGCTTCTGTCTGGGTTTGGTCACTTTTCTTTCTTAAACCAAACCAAAACAAAGCAAAAAAGCAGAACCACCAAGGCCTGAGCCCAAGAAGAGCTGTGGGCTCCCAGAGCCCAGACAAAGACAAGACAGCAGAGAAATGACAGAGAAGTTCAAGACATAAAAGCCTTACAGAAGTCAAGCTGCTGCCTGGTGCCAGTGCAGAAGATGGCTCAGCTGAGGGGCATTTGGAAAGGTGGAAGCAATACCCTGAAAGTAGGCTGTGTCCTGTGCTTATCCAGCAGTCTGGACACCTTGTGCCTGGGAGGAGTGTATACAGTGCAGTGTCCCTTGAGGCCACACCTGCCATACTGAGCTCAGTTTTGGGCCCCTCACTTCAAGAAGGACATTGAAGAGCTGGAGCAGGTCCAGAGAAGGGCAAGGAAGATGATGAAGGGTCTGGAGAACAGGGCTGGGGAGAAGCAGCTGAGGGAGCTGGGGGTGTTCAGTCTGAAGAAGAGGAGACTGTGGGGAGACCTCATTGCTCTCTACAGCTCCCTGAAAGGAGGTTGGAGTGAGGTGAGGCTCAGTTTGTTCTCCCAGGTAAGTAACTATAGGATGAGAGTAAGTGTCCTCAAGTTTGACCAGGAGAGGTTTAGGTTGGGTATTAGGAACAATGTCTTGACTGAAGCAGTGGCCAGGCACTGGAACAAGCTGCCAGGGAGGCTGTTGAGCCTCCACCCCTGGAGCTGTTCAAGAAGCATGCAGACATGGCACTGCAGGGTGTGGTGGTGTCTGACTTGATAGTAAAGATCTCTTCCAACAGGAACCATCCTAAAATTCTGTCAGAGTAAGTTTTGATGGAGCTGCTTAGACATCACTTTAGTCACCTTCCATCACTGTTCCCTCGGCTGAAGATATTTGCAGGCTTCAATCTGCCTGGGTCTGATGAAATTGCAGCAGCTGGCACCTGCATGACTGCAGCACCTGCTATGGTCTTAGGGAAGGCTGATGGCAGTTTTCTGTTTGGGTTATAGGCTTGAGCTCTGATAGCAAAGAAGGGAAGAGAAAAGGCCTTGGCCGTGACCTCAAGCCTCCCACACTGCAGGGAACTTAGACCCTTGCAGTGAATCCCTTTAAACCATACCTTAAAGCTTTTAACCTAACAAACACCCAATGCCAGGCTCTATAGACTACAAAATCATTTGATTAGCTGTTTAAATACAGAGAAATGGAATAGCAATAGAAGGGGATTAGCAACCAGAGTTTCCTTGCAGGCAGAGTGTTCTCTCAGCCCGCTAAGTGGCTTCCTGAAGGGCAGCAAATTCTGCACAGCCGCTCTCTGGACACCTCTTGGCAGTGTCCTGGACCCAAGTGGCTGGAGAGCTGCCAAACAGAGAGGGACCTGGGGGTGCTGATTGACAGTTGCCTAAACATGAGCCAGCAGTGTGCCCAGGGGGCCAAGAAGGCCAAGGGCATCCTGGCCTGCATTAGGAACAGTGTGGCCAGCAGGAGCAGGGAAGTCATTGTGCCCCTGTACTCTGCACTGGTTAGGTCACACCTTGAGTCCTGTGTCCAGTTCTGGGCCACTCAGTTTAAGAAGGACATTGAGAGACTTGAAGGTGTCCAGAGAAGGGCAACAAGGCTGGGGAGAGGCCTTGAGCACAGCCCTGTGAGGAGAGGCTGAGGGAGCTGGGGTTGCTTAGCCTGGAGAGGAGGAGGCTCAGGGGAGACCTCATTGTTCTCTATAGCTACCTAAAAGGTGGTTGTAGCCAGGAAGGGGTTGGTCTCTTCTCTCTAGCAACCAGCACCAGAACAAGAGGACACAGTCTCAATCTGTGCCAGGGGAAGTTTAGGCTGGAGGTAAGGAGGAAGTTCTCCACAAAGAGAGTGATTCATCATTGGAATGTGCTGCTCAGGGAGGTGGTGGAGTCCCCATCCCTGGAGGTGTTCAAGAGGGGATTGGATGTGGCACTTGGTGCCATGGTCTAGTCATGAGGTCTGTGGTGACAGGTTGGACTCGATGATCCTCAAGGTCTCTTCCAACCTTGGTGATACTGTGATACTCTGATACTGTGACCCAGCAGTGTCAGCAGCTCCTGCTCCTCTGATCATCACTTAGTCTGCTGTGGGGGCTGCAGGCTCTCTTCTCTGCTCAGTCAAGCACTGGCAAAGCTGTCCAGGGAAGTGGTGGAGCCTCCATCCCTGGAGGTATGACAGACCTGTGCAGAGTGGCACTTCAGGATGTGGTTTCGCAAGTAGGCTGGGTCTGGGCTGGCGGTTAGACCTGATTCACAGACTGCATCAGGTTGGAAGGGATCCTCAAAGGTCATCTTGTCCAAAACCCCTGCAGGCAGTAGGGACACCTCCCAGTAGATAAGGCTGCCCAGGGTCACATCAAGGCTAATCTTGAATATCTCCAGGGACAAGGCCTAAAGCTCATCCCTCTCAACTAGCCCAGGCAGCTCAAGGCCACATGCAACCTGGCCTGGAACATCTCAGTTTAGGAAGGAGGTTGACTTGCTGGAAGGTGTCCAGAGAAGGGCAACAAAGCTGGGGAGGGGTCTGGAGCACAGCCCTGTGAGGAGAGGCTGAGGGAGCTGGGGTTGCTTAGCCTGGAGAAGAGGAGGCGCAGGGGAGACCTCATTGCTCTCTACAACTACCTGAAGGGAGGTTGTAGACAGGCAGAGGTTGGTCTCTTCTCCCACACAGTCAGTACCAGAACAAGAGGACACAGTCTCAGGCTGTGCCAGGGGAGGTTTAGACTGGATGTTAGGAGGAAGTTCTACACAGAGAGAGTGATTGCCCATTGGAATGGGCTGCCCAGGGAGGTGGTGGAGTCACCATCCCTGGAGGTGTTCAGGAGGAGACTTGATAGGGTGCTTGGTGCCATGGGTTAGTTGATTAGGTGGTGTTGGATGATAGGTTGGACTCCACGATCTTGAAGGTCTCTTCCAACCTGTTCTGTTCTATTCTATTCTATTCTATTCTATTCTATTCTATTCTATTCTATTCCATTCCATTCCATTCCATTCCATTCCATTCCATTCCATTCCATTCCATTCCATTCCATTCCATTCTATCTCCAGGGAGGGGGCAGCCATGGCCTCTCTGGACAACCCACGCCAGACTGTTGTCACCCTCCTAGTGAAGAATTTCTCTCTATAATCCAACCTAAACCTATTCTCCTTCAATTGCAATCCAGGACATTTTTTTCCTCATCCTCTGGAGGGTTATACATGACCTTCAGTTCCAACTGTAAGGAGCCCAGTGCCTACTCTAAAGAAGCAAAGGAAGGGTAGACTCTGTCCCATGGCTGCTCTCTCTCAAAACAAGAAGGAAATGGTCCTCCTCCTCCTCCTGTTGCCATGACAATGACTGCCTCCTGCAGAAAGCCACATTGTGGTTATGCAATCTATTACCTAGCAGTTAGAACAAAGCATCAGCATCATCACAGTTACCTTACAGAACCAAGCTAACAGGCTGCCAAGCCAAATATCCCTTCTCTGGCAGTGATTGGTATCAGGTGCTTCAGAGAGATGACAGAAAGCTGCTTTTAAGCAATTATGGAATGAACTGCCCACAGAGGCTGTCTCAACTGCTTGGAGCTACAGATTAATCCATGACATCAGTCAAGGGATTATTGTTTCATTCCCATTGCACAGCCTTCCTATGCAATGTAACCCCTCGTGTCCTGGAGCCCCTGTTGCAGGAAGGGTCTGGAGGTGCTGGAAGGTGTCCAGAGAAGGGCCAGGAGGAGGAGCAGAGGACTGGAGATGCTCTGCTATGAGGACAGACTGAGAGAGTTGGGGTTGAGCAGTCTGGAGAGGAGAAGGCTCCCATGAGACCTAATTGTGGTCTTCCAGGATCTGAAAGGGGGTGCAAGAAAGCTGGGGAGGGACTTTATAGGGAGGTTTTTAAACCAGTCTGGATGTGGCTGCGAGCAACCTGCTCCAGTGTGAGGTGTCCCTGGCCATGGCAGGGGGGTTAGAACTGGCTTTCTTCCCAGAGAGAGTTGTTAGCCATTGGAATGTGCTGCCCAGGGAGGTGGTGGAGTCCCCATCCCTGGAGGTGTTCAAGAGGGGATTGGATGTGGCACTTGGTGCCATGGTGTAGTCATGAGGTCTGTGGTGACAGGTTGGACTTGATGATCTTTGAGGTCTCTTCCAACCTTGGTGATTCTGGGATTCTGTGATCAGAGAGACCCTGACAGCCAGCTTGAGAACTTGTGCAGGAGTTTAGTCCCTCTCTGGGTCCTGCTAAACCAAGGGTTTCCTCTATGAGCAGATGACTTAGTTCAAAGACTAAGTGTATTTGCTTCTTTTCAGAATTAAAGACCAGCTCATTAAGGCAGTAGCAAGAAAAGGTTTTGCAGCACTCAAAATAATGAAATATTTTCTGCCAGGGAGTTATCCCAGCTCTCAGCTCAATAATAACATAGAGCAATAATGATTTCACACATACATACACACACACACACAACCTTCTGATAGAAATTGTTGTCACAATATTAAGGCTTTGGGCATGCTGGTGGGGGAGAAGCTGGACAGGAGCAGGCAGGGTGAGCTTGCAGCACAGAAGGCCAAGGACAGCCTGGGCTGCATCCACAGCAGCACTGCCAGAGATGGAGAGAGAGGATCCTGCCCCTCTGCCCTGCTCTGGGGAGACCTCACCTGGAATTCTGTGTGCAGCTCTGGAGCCCTCAACACAGGAAGGACCTGGACCTGATGGAGAGAGTCCAGAGGAGGCCATGAGAATGCTCAGGGAGTTGGAGCAGCTCTGCTCTGAGGTCAGGCTGAGGGAGCTGGGGGTGTTCAGCCTGGAGAAGAGAAGGCTCCAGGCAGACCTAAGAGCAGCCTGCCAGGACCTGAAGAGGGCTACAAGAAGGCTGCAGAGAGACTGTTTGCAAAGGCCTGCAGGGACTGGAGCAGGGACAATGGCTTCAAAGTAGAGCAGAGCAGATTGAGATTGGATGTGAGGAGCAAGTTCTGCAGCATGAGGGTGGTGGAACACTGGCACAGGTTGCCCAGGGAGGTGGTTGAGGCTCCATCCCTGGAGATGTTCAAGGTGAGGCTGGACCAGGGCTGTGAGCAACCTGATCTGGTTGGGGATGTCCCTGCTGAATGCAGAGGGGTTGGACTGGATGAGCTGTGGAGATCCTTTCCAACCCAGACCACTCTGTGATCCTGTAATGGTTTTTCAGGAGCTATTAATTACCAGTCTGAGCTGTGTGTAAGTTGCAATAGCATTTAAACTGGAGGTGCAACTCTAAACCAGATCTACACCAGATCGATTTCCATTTTCATTCAATCACATCAAGCACCTCTCCTGGCTCACCTCAGTCCCATAGCTTGCTTAGGGAATTCACAACATTTCCACAAGTCTTTTGCAAACAAAACAGGTGAATCAGTCATTGAAACCAAAATCAAGTCTCTTGTGAAAGAAGAAACAAGCAGTCAATTAATGACTGGCTGGAGAGCAGCCCTGAAGAAAAGGCCTTGGGGGTGCTGGGGGAGGAGAAGCTGAAGAGGAGCCAGCAGGGAACACTTGCAGCCCAGAGAGCCAAGCAGAGCCTGGGCTGCAGCAAGAGAAGTGTGGCCAGCAGGGCCAGGGAGGGGATTCTGCCCCTCTGCTCCACTCTGCTGAGACCACAACTGGAGCTCTGGGGCCAGTTCTGGAGCCTCTGTGCCAGGAAGGCTCTGGAGGTGCTGGAAGGTGTCCAGAGAAGGGCCACAAGGATGAGCAGAGGGCTGGAGCTGCTCTGCTGTGAGGACAGACTGAGAAAGCTGGGGTTGTGCAGTCTGGAGAGGAGAAGGCTCCAAGGAGACCTCATTGTGGCCTTCCAGGATCTGCAGGGGCTCCAAGAAAGCTGGGGAGGGACTTTTGAGGGTGACAGGGAGGGATAGGACTGGGGGGGATGGAACAAAAGAAGAAATGGGGAGATTGAGATTGGCTGTGAGGAAGAAGTTGTTGCCCATGAGGGTGGTGAGAGCCTGGCACAGGCTGCCCAGGGAGGTGGTGGAAGCCTCCTGCCTGGAGGTGTTTGCAGCCAGGCTGGATGTGGCTGTGAGCAACCTGCTGTGGTGTGAGGTGTCCCTGGCCATGGCAGGGGCTTGGACCTGGCTGAGCCTTGAGGTCCCTTTCAGCCCTGACAATTCTGTGATTCTATGACTTTTGCTCTCTCAATGATCCTCCACTTAGAAACAGCCACAAGCCAGGAGCTAATGAATTCTTCAGGCATTGACAGTGGTGTTCAAGGTCGTGTGTGGAGCACACATCAAGACAGAGCACTGAAGGGTGCTCCATTGTCAGACAAATGGGGCTCTGCCTGTTGACTTTCCCCACCAAAAGAATCATTCCAGGCAAAGCAGACTGAACAAACTGCACTCATTCTGTCTGCTGGGATATTAGCAATGATTTAGGAGCCTTCACCTCCTCCTGCACCCAGCCTCTCCCAAAAGCCTGAGTGAGGGTGGTGAGAGACTGGCACAGGTTGCCCAGGGTGGTGGTGGAAGCCTCATGCCTGGAGGTTTTGAAGGCCAGGCTGGATGTGGCTGTGAGCAAGCTGCTGGAGTGTGAGGTGTCCCTGGCCATGGCAGGGGGGTTGGAACTGGCTGAGCCTTGAGGTCCCTTCCAGCCCTGACAATTCTGTGACTCTGTGAGTGTGCACAGCAGGGAGGGCTGAGGAAGTGATCAGTGCAAAGGGTTTTTGGAGAAGGGCTCAAAACAAAACCAGAATAAAATGCCCAGAGCAGGACCTTTGTGTCAGGAATGTGATCTCTGCCCTGTGACTGCATGGAGGCTTCATGTCAGAATGGTCTGATTTTTTCTCATGCTTGTGTGACCTCAGAGTGGACTGCAAACATGACATGCCTAATTAGAGGGGGAGAGGGAAGCAAGCTGATGAAGCAGGGAACCATGGCACAGCCCTGTGTTAGAAGCTGTTCTCTTGTCTGCAGCAAAACCTCTTTGCTGCAGCTGCAATATTGTGTGCCATTTCTGTGCCTTTCATGCTGTTGAGGCAGGCAGGTTAAAAGGAGTTTTGACAGAGTTCAAACGGCCAGCATGATCAAGGCAGCAATGGCTTGGAACCACTGACAACAAAAACATTATGGGCAGCGTTACAAGGCAAATTATTAAGTCTCCAGGGTAAGTACAATTAGCATAGTACAAAATAGAGACAAGAAAAATGCAGGGTTTGCTGAAGCTCTTCTGATAGCAGCCACAGCCAGGGCAAGAGCAGACTGAGAGGGGGTCATTAATCCTCATCAGCATGTGAGGGATGGTGGGGCAGGAGGATGGGGCTGGGCCCTTTTCAATGGTGCCCAGTGATAGGACAAGGGACAGCAGGCACAAACTAGAACACAGGAGGTTTCACTTAAGGAAAAGCTTCTTTCCTGTGGGGGTGCTGGAGCCCTGGAGCAGGCTGCCAGAGAAGTTGTGGAGTCTCCTGCTCTGGAGCCTTTCAATCCCATGTGAAGATGTTCCTGTGCAACCAGTTAGAGGTAAACCTGCTCTAGCAGGGCAGTCGGGTTTGATGACCTCCAGAGGTCCTTCCCAACCCACAGAATCACAGCAAACATCTGGCTGGAAGAGACTTCCAAGGTCATCCAGTCTAACATTCAACCCAACACCAAACCATGTCCCTAAGCTGCAGCTCCACAGCTGCTGGAACACCCCCAGGGATGGGGACTCCAGCACTGCCCTGGGCAGACCATTCCAATGGCTGAGAGCCCTCTCTGGCAACAAATAGTTCCTAGCACCCAGCCTGAGCCTCCCCTGCTGCACCTTGGGACCATTGCCTCTGCTCCTGTCCCTTGCCACCAAGGAACAGAGGCTGCCCCCTCCTCACTCCAACCTCCCTTCAGGGAGCTGTAGAGAGCAAGGAGGTCTCCCTCAGCCTCCAGATGGAATTGTCCCAACTCTTGCAGCCTGTCCCCAGAATAGTTGTACTTCAGCTCACTAGAACCAAGTTCAGAGCCACTGTCTGTTTCTCATGGGTCGCCTTGGTGACTGAAGTACTCCTCAGAAAACTGCTTCTCTGTGGTGTGCTTAACCCAAGAGCTGCTGGTACAGGCTGTACCTCCTGCTCGTGGGCTCCCTGAGGGCCAAGGAGCTTCTTTCAGGCTTAGGTCTTTGAGAGAGGCTGGGTGCAGGAGGAGGTGAAGGCTCCTAAATCATTGCTAATATCCCAGCAGACAGAATGAGTGCAGTTTGTTCAGTCTGCTTTGCCTGGAATGATTCTTTTGGTGGGGAAAGTCAACAGGCAGAGCCCCATTTGTCTGACAATGGAGCACCCTTCAGTGCTCTGTCTTGATGTGTGCTCCACACACGACCTTGAACACCACTGTCAATGCCTGAAGAATTCATTAGCTCCTGGCTTGTGGCTGTTTCTAAGTGGAGGATCATTGAGAGAGCAAAAGTCATAGAATCACAGAATTGTCAGGGCTGAAAGGGACCTCAAGGCTCAGCCAGTTCCAACCCCCTGCCATGGCCAGGGACACCTCACACTACAGCAGGTTGCTCACAGCCACATCCAGCCTGGCTGCAAACACCTCCAGGCATGAGGCTTCCACCACCTCCCTGGGCAACCTCTGCCAGGCTCTCACCACCCTCATGGCCAACAACTTCTTCCTCACAGCCAATCTCAATCTCTCCACTTCTAGTTTTGCTCCATACGCCCAGTCCTATCCCTCCCTGACACCCTCAAAAGTCCCTCCCCAGCTTTCCTGTAGCCCCCTGCAGATCCTGGAAGGCCACAATGAGGTCTCCTCAGAGCCTTCTCCTCTCCAGAGTGCACAACCCCAACTCCCTCAGTCTGTGCTCACAGCAGAGCAGCTCCAGACCTCTGCTCCTCCTTGTGGCCCTTCTCTGGACACCTTCCAGCACCTCCAGATCCTTCCTGGCACAGAGGCTCCAGAACTGGCCCCAGAGCTGCAGCTGTGGTCTCAGCAGAGTGGAGCAGAGGGGCAGAATCCCCTCCCTGGCCCTGCTGGCCACACTTCTCTTGCTGCAGCTCAGGCTCTGCTTGGCTCTCTGGGCTGCAAGTGCTCCCTGCTGGCTCCTCTTCAGCTTCTCCTCCCCCAGCACCCCCAAGGCCTTTTCTTCAGGGCTGCTCTCCAGCCAGTCCCTGACCAGCCTATAGCAGTTCTTGGGATCACCCTGGCCTAGATGCAGGACCTTGTACCTTGACTGATCCCTGAGGGACTCCACTTGTCCGTGGCCTCCACTTGGCCATGGACCCTTGACAGCCACCCTTTGGGTGCAGCCCTCAAGCCAGTTCTGTACCCACTGAATGCTCCTTCCATGGACCCCATCCTGCACCAGCCTGGGGGCCAAGATATGGTGTGGGACAGCGTTGAAGGCTTTGCTCAGCTCCAGGTCAATGACCTCAGCTGCTCAGCCTTCATCTCTTGATGTTGTGACCTTGTCACAGAAGGCCACCAGGTTTGCCAGGCAGGATTTGCCCTTGCAGCAGCCCTGCTGATTGTGCCCAATTGTGCTCTGTGTTATCCTTCTGCTCCAGCAGTGCCTCCAGGAGGATCTGCTCCATGCTCTTACTGGGCACAGAGGTGACACTGCCTGGCCTCATCCCTTTAGCAGTTGCCCCAAGAACCTGAAATCTCTTTTAATTGATTGTGAGCCTCTCAGTGCTGCACCATCACTACCCCCCTGAAAAACCAGCAGTGGGCAATAGTCTGAAGGCCTCACAAGGGTGGGAAGATTGCCTATGACATCGTTACCTGGGCCCCAGGGAGCCAGCAGAGCTCTCTGGAGTGGGTCTGGTCTGCATACCAGGCTCTCATCTTTGAGGTTACCATTAAAAGGCTGTGAGTGCTGAACAGATCTTTTCCTCTACATTTCTGTGGCAATCAGGAAAGGTAGAGCTGAACATGGGTCAATGTACCTTCCAAACAGGACTTGGCATGGTTCCTCTGCTGCCCACCCCTGACATCCCTGACTGCAACAGAAAGGGGAGGTTAGTCCCTTCCACAAGAGGTTTGTGAGCATCCAGAGCCATCTCCTGGGTTGTGAATACAGAGGCTGGACTGGATCCCTGGAAGTTCTTGTCCTCTCAGGAGGAAATAGTTGGGCTTGTTTTTAGCCTGTGATCTGACAGATGCTCCAAAGGACCTGGAAATAGGAGAGAGAAGCTGATGCCATTGGCATTGCTCCAAGCTCACTGCTGCCCTGGGTCATCTGCTTGGACAAATCTGGGCAAAGCTCTTGAAGCAAGCCCTCATTTCCTGCAAGGCAGCTGTGGAGCCTGCATGCAGATAATTGTCTGCAAATGGGGGATTTTGTATCATTTCCTGGACTTCATTGCCTTAAATTTCCTCTGATTATTATAGCATCCTCTGTGCTTCCTAAGTTCTTTGATGTCCTCATGAAATTTGTCAAGCAGGAGTCTTCTCTGATGTCACCAAGACATTCTTCTAACAGACAAGGGGTAAGTAAGGCAGAACTTTGCCTTATCCCAAGGAGAGGCAGGGTTGGAGAAGCCTTTCCAAAGGTTGTGTCCCCATTCACTTTAGCCAACAGCTCCTTGGCACACCCTTCTGCCTTCACATGGGGCTGGGTTTGTTTGCAAAGCCCTCCTTTCTGCTCTGCTGCACTGAGTATCCATTCCATCATCTCTTGTCCTAATTGTAGACCCTGAGAACGAGCAGCTTGTCAGGTGGCCTCTCTAGGTTGCAGCTGTATATGGCCTGCCTTTGCAGGGCTGCTGACAGAAACAATGAGAGCAGCATGCCCAGAAAAGCACCAACTGGGGGCAGCCAGCAACCCCTCACCTGGTGCAGCTTGAGGCCTCATTTCCCTTATCATTTGTTACTCGGGGGAGGAGACCAACCCCCTACTCACTAAGTCCTCCTTTCAGGGAGCTGTAGAGAGAACTGAGGTCTCCCCTCAGCCTCCTTTTCTCCAGGCTGAACACCCCCTGTTCCCTCAGCTGCTCCTCCCCAGCTCTGTTCTCCAGACCCTTCCCCAGCTTCACTGCCCTTCTCTGGACCTGCTCCAGCCCTCGTTGCTGCTTTTGCAGTGAGGGCCCCAGAGCTGAGCCCAGTATATGATGTGTAACCTCCTCAGCATTGAGTAGAGGAGGACAATCTCTGCCCTGCTCCTGCATGCCACACTCTTGCTGAGCCAGGCCAGAATGCAGCTGCATTTCTTGGCCACCAGGTCTTTCTCTGCAAGACAGTTTCCAGCCACTCTCCCCAAGCTTGGAGTGTTCCTAAGGCTGTTGTGACCCAAGGGCGGCTCTCACAGTATCACAGAATCACCAAGGCTAGAAGAGACCTCGAGGATCATCGAGTCCAACCTGTCACCACAGACCTCATGACTAAACCATGGCACCAAGTGCCACATCCAATCTCCTCTTGAGCCCTTTCAGGGATGGGGACTCCACCACCTCCCTGGGCAGCACATCCCAATGGCCAATCTCTCTCTCTGTGTAGAACTTCTTCCTAACATCCAGCCTAAACCTCCCCTGGTGCAGCTTGAGACTGTGTCCTCTTGTTCTGGTGCTGCTTGCCTGGGAGAAGAGACCAACCCCCTCCTGGCTACAACCTCCCTTCAGGTAGTTGTAGACAGCAATAAGGTCTCCCCTGAGCCTCCTCTTCTCCAGGTTAAGCAACCCCAGCTCCCTCAGCCTCTCCTCACAGGGCTGTGCTCCAGACCCCTCCCCCACCCCCAGGTCCCTCTCTGTTTGGCAGCTCTCAGCCACTCTGACCCCAGCCTGTAGCTCTGCCTGGGGTTGTTGTGGCCAAAGTGCAGCCCCTGGCACTTGGACTTGTTGAATGCCATCCTGTTGGACTCTGCCCATCTGTCCACTCGGTCAAGGTCCCTCTGCAGAGCCCTTCAGCCCTCTAACTGACCAACATCTGCTCCCAACTTGGTGTCATCTGCAAATTTGCTGATGACTGACTCAATCCCCTCATCCAGATCATCAATGAAGATGTTAAAGAGGATGGGGCCCAGCACTGATCCCTGGGGCACACCACTGGTGCCTGGCTGCCAGCTGCCTGTGGCACCATTCACCACCACTCTCTGGGCTCAGCCTCCAGCCAGTTCCTAACCCAGCTCAGAGTGCTGCTGTCCAAGCCAGGGGCTGGCAGCTTGGCCAGGAGTTTGCTGTGGGGGATGGTGTCAAAGGCCTTGCTGGAGTCCAGGTAGACCACATCCACAGCCTGCCCCACATCCACCAGGCAGTCACCTGGGCATAGAAGGAGATCAGGTTAGAGAGGCAGGACCTGCCCCTCCTAAATCCATGCTGGCTGGGCCTGATCCCTTGGCCTCCCTTCAGGTGCACAGTTTTTGCCCCCAGGATAATCTGCTCCATCATTTTCCCTGGGACTGAGGTCAGAGTATCACCAAAGTTGGAAGAGACCTGAAAGATCGTCAAATACCTCAAAGATCTTCTCATCACTTGGCCTTGTTTAATCTCACACACTTGCCCTGAGTCCAGCTAGCCAGCCTGCCCAGGTCCTCCTGTAGAGCCTTGCTACACTCAAGGAGATCAACACTCCAACCTAGCTCTGTGTCTTCTGCGTATCTCTAGCATGGTGTTTAAACTGGTGATGTCTGAGCTGTGCAGCACAGATAGGAATCACAGTGTTGTCCCTGTGGAGAGCAGCTCCATTCCTTCCTCTTTTCTCAGACTGGCAGTTTTCAGCCTTTTTTAATTTCTTTTTCTTTTGAAATTGCAAATTAATAGCTGACATTCCTCTTCCCTAACATTTCTTAAGCTGATTAATTCTGAGAACTAATTCCAGTGAAGGTATCAAGCCAGGCTACATTAAGTGATAAGGATTACACTAATTCATCTGCACCATCTCGATAAACAACCTTTCAGTGGCTAATGAGAGGAGCTTAATTTCTACCAACTGTGGCCTGAATTCCTTCAGAGTTTTATGAGCTGCTGAAAAAGGGCTTGGCTTCAAGCTAGAGAATGGTGTGACATGTAAGCAGAGCAGGGTTAGGTTTGATGTGAGCAACAAGTTCTGCACCACGAGTGGCTGGAACTCTGGAACAGGTTGCCCAGGGAGGTGGCTGAGGCCCCATCTCTGGAGATACCCAAGGTAGGCTGGACAGGGCTCTGGGCAACCTGATCTACTGGAGGATGTCCCTGCTGAGTGCAGAAGGAGCTGGAACTAGACTACCTTTGGAGGTCCCTTCCCAGTTCTGGGCTCCTCAGATTAGGAAAGATGTTGAGATGCTGGAAGGTGTCCAGAGAAGGGCAACAAGGCTGGGGAGGGGTCTGGAGCACAGCCCTGTGAGGAGAGGCTGAGGGAGCTGGGGTTGCTTAGCCTGGAGAAGAGGAGGCTCAGGGGAGACCTCATTGCTCTCTAAAATTACCTGAAGGGAAGTTGTAGAAAGGCAGAGGTTGGTCTCTTCTCCCAGGCAAGCAGCACCAGAACAAGAGGACACAGTCTCAAGCTGTGCCAGGGGAGGTTTAGGCTGGAGGTGAGGAGAAAGTTCTTCCCAGCAAGAGAGATTGGCCATTGGAATGTGCTGCCCAGGGAGGTGGTGGAGTCCCCATCCCTGGAGGTGTTTAGGAAGAGCCTGGATGAGGCACTTGGAGCCATGGTTTAGTTGATCAAATGGTGTTGGGTGACAGGTTGGACTTGATCTCGAAGGTCTTTTCCAACCTGGTCACTTCAGTTCAATTCAATTCAATTCAATTCAATTCAATTCAATTCAATTCAATTCAATTCAATTCTAATGCTAATGCTATGCTGTGCTATGCTATGCTATGCTATGCTATGCTATGCTATGCTATGCTATGCTATGCTATTCCAGCCCATTCTATGATTCTATGAATATGGTCATCAAAACTGACCTCAGTGACTGGAGCAATCAAAGTCACTTCTTCCTGATTACCACCTGCAGACCTACAAGCAGAGCTCATGCATTGGTGCCCTCATATGCACAACCACTCTGAGATTTATTTGGGATACTTTAGAGGGATCTTGGAACTCCTTGATCATGGGTGTGGTCTCCAGTTCTGTTTCCAAAGTGCTTTGCATCTCACCTGATCTGCATGATTCATGCTGAACTGCATCTAAGTGGAAAAATTCCATTATCCGAAGTTTCATAAAGAAGGAAGCACAATTGTTTTCCCAGCCTGAGCAGGACTGTCTTGGTCAGCATCATTATTAATCTGATTTTATAAACCTACTTAATTCCAGTCATGATTAACAGCCATGGTGGTCTTAGGTTGACAGTTGGGCTGTCAGATCTTAGAGATCTTTTCCTACGGCATTCCATCATTTCATGATCCATTATTTCACAGTATCACAGTCTCACAGTATCACCAAGACTGGAAGAGACCTCAAAGATCATCAAGTCCAAGCTGTCACCACAGACCTCATGACTAAACCATGGCACCAAGTGCCACATCCAATCCCCTCTTGAGCCCTTTCAGGGATGGTGACTCCACCACCTCCCTGGGCAGCACATCCCAATGGCCAATCTCTCTCTCTCTGTAGAACTTTTTCCTCACCTCCAGCCTAAACCTCCCCTGGTGCAGCCTGAGGCTGTGTCCTCTTGTTCTGGTGCTGATTGCCTGGGAGAAGAGACCAACCCCCACCTGGCTACAACCACCTTTCAGGTAGTTGTAGAGAGCAATGAGATCTCCCCTGAGTCTCCTCCTCTCCAGGCTAAACAACCCCAGCTCCCTCAGCCTCTCCTCACAGGGCTGTCCCCAGCCTTGTTGCCCTTCTCTGGACACCTTCAAGTCTCTCAATGTCCTTCCTAAACTGAGGGGCCCAGAACTGGACACAGGACTCAAGGTGTGGCATAACCAATGCAGAGTACAGGGCACAATGACTTCCCTGCTCCTGCTGGCCACACTGTTCCTCATGCAGGCCAGGATGCCATTGGCCTTCTTGGCCATCTGGGCACACTGCTGGCTCATGTTTAGGCAGCTGTCAATCAGCACCCCCAGGTCCCTCTCTGTTTGGCAGCTCTCAGCCACTCTGACCCCAGCCTGTAGCTCTGCCTGGGGTTGTTGTTGATCCCTGGGGCACACCACTGGGGCCTGGCTGCCAGCTGGCTGTGGCACTATTCACCACCACTCTCTGGGCTCAGCCTCCAGCCAGTTCCTAACCCAGCTCAGAGAGCTGCTGTCCAAGCCAGGGGCTGACAGCTTAGTCAGCAGTTTGCTGTGGGGGACGGTGTCAAAGGCCTTGCTGAAGTCCAGGTAGACCACATCCTCACGCCTCCCCACATCCACCAGGCAGTCACCTGATCACAGAAGGAGATCAGGTTGAGAGGCAGGACCTGCCCTTCCTAAATCCATGTTGGCTGGACCTGAGCCCTTGGCCATCCTTCAGGCGTGCAGTTATTGCCCCCAGGATAATCTGCTCCATCACTTTCCCTGGCACTGAGGTCAGGCATTAATGCATGTGGAAAACAGAACAGGCAAAAAACCATGCACAGGAGCATGGAACAGGAGCATCTCATTTCCTTGTACCACACGTGGCCTTATGCTTTCACTGAGTTGCCTTAGTGTATTTCTTTATACCATGCACCATGGCAGGGTGTTCATACCTGTATGATTCTTCATAGCAGTGGCCTATAGCAGTTTGAATATTTGAATTGCATTATAGAATCAATAAGGTTGGAAGAGACCTCAAAGACCATCAAGTCCAACCTGTCACCCAAGACATCATGGTTTGGGTTTGGGCCCCTCAACACAAGAAGGACATTGAGGTGCTGGAGAGTGTCCAGAGAAGGACAACAAAACTGGTGAAGGGTCTGTGGAGCAGGGCTGGGGAGGAGCAGTTGAGGGACCTGGGGGTGTTTGGAGAAAAGGAGGCTGAGAGGAGACCACATTGCCCTCTACAACATACTGAAAAGAGGCTAGAGCCAGGTGGCTGTTGGTCTCTTCTCCCTACCAATAAACAACAGAAGAGGAAATGGCCTCCAGTTGCACCTGAGGAGGATTAGGTTGGAGAGTAGGAAAAAATTCTTTCCTGAAAAAATGGTTAAAGCCTGGAACAGGCTCCCCAGGAGGTATTTGAATTGTCCATGGAGGTGTTTATGGCACCTCAGGACGCTGCTGAGCAGATGTGGCGGTGTTGGCTTGGTGGCTGGACTTGATGATCTTAGAGGTATTTTCTGACCTTTAGGAGTCTCTGGGGCTGTGTGCCTCCAGCCTCTGCAGCCCAGTACTTCAAAAGACATTTTCCTCCACGACTAATCTATACAGAAGCCATTTCAGACGAACCTCCCTAATCTCCTTATCCATTGTCATTCCTAATAGGCGGATCTTCAAATCCTCCAGAAGGACAATATCAAACAATCTGCTCTGCTTCCCTTCTCATTTGCAAGTGAGGGCTTTGGGGCTGTTTGGCTTTTCAGGAACGGAAAGTGGGAATTCTGCTTTGCTCTTTGCCACTGAGAATAACATGAGAGTGAAACATGTAGATAAAAGATATGGTGAGGCTTAGTAAGTTAAAGCAGCACAGGCTCAGACTGCAGCTGGAGAGACAAAGCAGAGCACTCTGCTGCCACTGACTCATTTCTATACCACAAAGAACAGCGAACAGATGAGTGGGAGCTGGGGTTGGTTAGCCTGGAGAAGAGGAGGCTCAGGGGAGACCTCATTGCCCTCTACAAGTACCTGAAGGGAGGTTGTAGCCTGGAAGGGGTTGGTCTCTACTCCCATGCAATCAGCACCAGAACAAGAGGACACAGTCTCAAGCTGTGCCAGGGGAAGTTTAGGCTGGAGGTGAGGAGAAAGTTCTTCACTGAGAGAGTCATTGGTCATTGGAATGTGCTGTCCAGGGAGGTGGTGGCGTCACCATCCCTGGAGGTGTTCAAGAGGAGATTGGATGTGGCACTTGGTGCCATGGTTTAGTCATGAGGTCTGTGGTGACAGGTTGGACTCGATGATCTTTGAGGTCTCTTCCAACCTTGGTGATTCTGTGATACTGTGAGAGCTGCCCTTGGGTCACAACAGCCTTAGGAACGCTCCAAGCTTGGGGAGAGTGGCTGGAAACTGCCTTGCAGAGAAAGACCTGGTGGCCAAGAAATTCAGCTGCATCCTGGCCTGGCTCAGCAAGAGTGTGGCCAGCAGGAGCAGGGCAGAGATTGTCCTCCTCCACTCAATACTGGGGAGGTTACACATCATATATTGGAATGTGCTGCCCAGGGAGATGGCGGAGTCCCCATCCCTGGAGGTGTTCAAGAGGGGATTGGATGTGGCACTTGGAGCCATGATTTAGTAGTCAGGAGGTGTTGGGTGACAGGTTGGACTTGATGATCTCTGAGGTCTTTTCCAACCTTATTGATTCTATGATTCTGTGGTTGGGAAATTAATCTAAATGCCTGGTTGAATGCAATCCTCCACTGCTGGATGTCACTCCTCACACAGCCCATCCTTGTGCCCTCTCATATTCCTGATTTTTGTGGGGTTTAACATTCCTGACCCATCTGTGAGCTTGCAGGTGACACCAAGCTGAGCTGAGCTGCTCAGTGTTAGGAATGCTCTGCAAAGGGGTCTGGGCTGGCAGCACTGGGGAGCCAAAGCCACTTCTATAAGGTTCAACAAGACGAAATGCTGGGTCCTGCGCTTGGGTCACTACAACCCCAAGAATGCTTGAGGCTTAGGGCAGAGTGCCTGCAAAGCTGCCCATCAGAAAAGGACCTGGGGGCAGCCAGCTGAACATGAGCACAGGTGGCCAAGAAGGCCACCAGCATCCAGGCCTGGATCAGCAGTAGTGTTACCAGTAGGAGCAGGGCAGGGATTATCCCTCTGTACCCAGCACTGGTGAGGCCATGCCTTGAATTCTCTATTCAGTTTTGAGCCCTCACTCCAAGAAGGACATTGAGGTGTTGGAGCATGTCCAGGGAAGGGCAAGGAAGCAGGGGAAGGGCTGGAGAATAGGGCTGGTGAGGAGTAGCTGAGGGAACTGGGAGTGTTTAGCTTGGAGAGGAGAAGACTGAAGGGAGACTTCATTGCTCTCTGCAGCTCCCTAAAAGGAGGCTGAAGAGAGGTGGGGGGTGGGCTCTCCTCCCTAGCATCAGGTCATAGAATGAGAGGAAATGGTCTGAAATTGTGTCAGGGGAGGATTAGGTTGGAGATGGGGAAAGATTTCCTTCCTGGAAGGGTACTCAGGGATTGGAGCAAGCTGCCCAGGGAGGTGATGGAGTCCTCATCCATGGAGGTGGTCAAGAAATGTGTGACTATGGCACTTGGGGCCATGGTTTAGTGGCTGTGGTGCTCTTAGGTTGATGGTTGGATTCAATGATCTTAGAGGTCTCTTCCAACTGAAACAATTCCATGCTTCTAATAGTTATTTATTGATTTATTTATTCCTGTGTGTTTCTTTATTCCACCCATCGCTGTCAGCAGCTTTCCATGAAGGACTTACCCAATGAGCACCAGAGAGAGTCTCGTACACAAAGCAGGGCTTACCCAAATGCAGTCCTTATGAAATCTCAGCTAGAGAATAGAATGGAATAGAATAGAATAGAATAGAATAGAATAGAATAGAATAGAATAGAATAGAATAGAATAGAATAGAATAGAATAGAATAGACCAGGTTGGAAGAGACCTTCAAGATCATCGAGTCCAACCTGTCATCCAACACCACCTAATCAACTAACCCATGGCACCAAGCACCCTATCAAGTCTCCTCCTGAACACCTCCAGGGATGGTGACTCCACCACCTCCCTGGACAGCACATTCCAATGGGCAATCACTCTCTCTGTGGAGAACTTCTTCCTAACATCCAAACTAAACCTCCCCTGGCACAGCTTGAGACTGTGTCCTCTGGTTCTGGTGCTGACTGCCTGGGAGAAGAGACCAACCTCTGCCTGTCTGCAACCTCCCTTCAGGCAGTTGTAGAGACCAATGAGGTCTCCCCTGAGCCTCCTCTTCTCCAGGCTAAGCAACCCCAGCTCCCTCAGCCTCTCCTCACAGGGCTGTGCTCAAGGCCTCTCCCCAGCTTTGTTGCCCTTCTCTGGACTAATTCCAGCAAGTCAACTTCCTTCCTAAACTGAGGAGCCCAGAAGTGGACACAGGACTCAAGGTGTGGCCTAACCAGTGCAGTGTACAGGGGCAGAATGACCTCCCTGCTCCTGCTGGCCACACTCTTCCTGATGCAGGCCAGGATGCCATTGGCCCTCCTGGCTGCCTGGGCACACTGCAGGCTCATGTTCAGCCTACCATCCACCAGCACCCCCAGGTCCCTCTCTGCCTGGCTGCTCTCCAGCGCTCTGACCCCAACCTGTAGCACTGCATGGGGTTGCTGTGGCCAATGTGCACAACCTGGCACTTGGATGTGTTCATTCTCCTGCCCTTGGACTCTGCCCATCTGTCCAGCCTGTCGAGGTCCCTCTGCAGAGCCTCTCAACCCTCCAGCAGATCAACTCCTGCCCCCAGCTTGGTGTCATCTGCAAATTTACTGATGATGGACTCAATCCCCTCATCCAGATCATCAATGAAGATGTTAAAGAGGATGGGGCCCAGCACTGATCCCTGGGGCACACCACTGGTGCCTGACTGGATGCCACTATGACACAGCCTCAAGAGTTCAGAGCTGGCCACCCTTCTCCCTTGCAAAGATTGCTGGGGCAGCAGTTTGGGCACAAAGGGTCTTTCTCTAAATGATGTTTGTTTCACAGTCAGTTTGGCAGGCAGTTTGCCCTGCCTTTCATGCCAATTAACTCCCAGGCAGGCTTGGTTGGCAAAATGAGGAAGGACTAAATGCATGACAATAGGAAGGTAATTGTGCCACGTGCTGATAGCTGCTTTGCAGTGCACACAGTGGGCTCTGCTGATGCCTGTGTGACTTGAGGAGCTGCAGTTTTAACCTGTTCTCCTCAATACCCATCAGGGCAGCTGAAGGAGGTAGCAGTTTTCAAAGCCTGAATTCTCTGTTCTTACATTCAAGGGGTAGGGGTGGGGGTGGGAATCATAATATTTGCCAAGATGCTAAACATAACATTTGGAGAAGGAACATGGTGCCAAGTGGGAACAAGGTCTCTTGTGAGAGTCAGTTGTCTTCTCTGTTCATCATTAGTAAATGCCAATTAGTTAGTAGAATGCTCCCTCCCTTTAGCTGCATTATGGACACGACTGAGTGTCATTAACTTGCCACGTCTGCAATAACCTCACAGGGAAACTGATTTAGCTTGCAAATGCTGACCTAAATATTAGCAGGCATCTTTCCACTGTCAGAACACCACATGGGTAGCCAGAAAGAATGGAGGTTTATGCCTGACTTCTTTGCCATCTTAATCTCATTATTACAGAAGTTCCCCACCATCTGGACTCAGTGACCTTAGAGACCTTTTCCAGTGGTACTCAATGACCTCAGGGATCTTTTCCAGCTGGACTCAGTGACCTTAGAGCTATTTCCAATTGAAATAATCCTGTGTTGAAGAAAGACAATGCATATGATGAGGGGCTTTGAACACAAGCCCTATGAGGAGAGACTGGGGTTGCTTAGCCTGGAGAGGAGGAGACTCAGGGGTGACCTTATTGCTCTGTATAACTACCTGAAGGGAGGTTGTAGACAGGCAGAGGTTGGTCTCCTCTCCCAGGCAGCCAGCACCAGTACAAGAGGACACAGTCTCAGGCTGCACCAGGGGAGGTTTAGGCTGGGGGTTAGGAGGAAGTTCTACACAGAGAGAGTGATTGCCCATTGGATTGGTCTGCCCAGGGAGGTGGTGGAGTCACCATCATTGGAGGTGTTCAGGAGGAGAATTGATAGGGTGCTTGGTGCCATGGTTTAGTTGATTAGGCTGTGTTGGATGATAAGTTAGACTCCATGATCTTGAAGGTCTCTTCCAACCTGGTCTATTCTATTCTATTCTATTCTATTCTATTCTATTCTATTCTATTCTATTCTATTCTATTCTATTCTATTCTATTCTATATACACACATATATATATATTCACAGAGATTAGTTCATTGTGAGAGATCTGTGTTTGGAATTTTTTTGTCTAGGTCTTGAGAAAAGAGGTAAAGCATCTGCAGAAATATCAACTAAGTTGATGTGAAGCTGTCACCTTTTGGCATGGTTTGTGAATACTGAGTTTGCCTGCCCTAGAGCGTCAGGATTTGTGCAGAGGTGAGCTCTTTGCCTGCAGTGGTACCTGGGTATCATCCTGTGGTGGTTTAAGCCTTAAGCGGGAGTCAAGCGCTGAGAATCTCTTCCCCGCTTCCCCCTCCTCCCTCCCAACAGAGAGGGGAAATAAAAAAGGAAAGGGAAGGAGCAAATCCACCAAGCAATAATTTGGAGTCAGCTCGGAAGCAGAGAGTTTTCTTTAAACAGTAGATATAGAACAATACCAGGTAAGGTTCACAAGGGCAAGGAACAAGGATGGATGGGAGTGGGACAAAGAAGAAGAATACAAAACCAGTCTCTCTCTGAAGAGGCACAGAGGCAGCAGGGAGAAGGATCAGGCCCAACCACGTGGCAGAGGAGCAGGAAGGCAGCTGCAGTAGCTGTCATCAGGAGAGGCAGGAGCCAAAAGGAGACCTAATAGCTGCAATGCCCTGCTTTTTGTACCCTAGCTGGGAAGGGAGGGTGGAGTGGAACAAACTCAGTTTCCCAGGGGGAAAATGCCCTGCAGGGAGGGCAAAGCACCCACAAAGCCCTCCCCCCTGCTTTGTTTTTGTTTTCAAAATGGGCCTTAACCCAGCACACATCCCTTGCCATGAGCACTGGTCTCACTGCCTGCATCTGCAGGATGCAGGACTCCCCCAGCCAGCCTAAGGCTTGCTGGAGAAACCACACACACTAGCTGGGAATGGCCAGGTTGGAGCAAGCCTGTGACATTCAGCAAGGACAAGCAGCAAGTCCTGCATATGGGGATGAGTACAGGCTGGAGCCTGAGCTGTTGGAGAGCAGCTCTGGGGAAAATGACCTGGGAGTCTTGGTGGACAACAGGATGACCATGAGCCAGCAATGTGTCCCGGAAGACCAATGGCATCCTGGGTGCATTAAGAAGAGTGTAGCAAGCAGTTTGTTATGATCAGGCCTCACAAGAAAATGTCTAAGTTTCTTGTGAGAATTCACAGTCTCACAGTATCACTAAGGTTGGAAGAGACCTCAAAGATCATCAAGTCCAACCTGTCACCACAGACCTCATGACTACACCATGGCACCAAGTGCCACATCCAATCCCCTCTTGAACACCTCCAGGGTCAGTGATTCCATGACCTCCCCCATGGGCAGCACATTCCAATGGTGAATGACTCTCCCAGTGAAGAACTTTCTCCTCACCTCCAGCTTGAACTTCCCCTGACACAGCTTGAGACTGTGTCCTCTTGTTCTGGTGCTGGTTGCCTGAGAGAAGAGACCAACTCCCTCCTGGCTACAACCTCCCTTCAGGTAGTTGTAGAGAGCAATGATGTCTCCCCTGAGCCTCCTCCATGCTAAGCAAACCCAGCTCCCTCAGACTCTCCTCATAGGGCTTGTGCTCAAGGTCTAGCAAATTCCTGGGCTTCTTGAGCATGCATCTTCCTAGTGATAGGGGTCTTTCTGGGGGTCGTAGATGAAGTAGGGGAGCTCTTCCTCCTGTGTCCTTTGAATGACCTCATCTTCTCACACAGGCACAGGGCAGCTTCTCACAGGCACAGCTGTTCAGGACTTACCTGAGGTAAGCATTCTGCAGTCCTGAGAAAATTCGTAGGAGGCTCTCCTTGAAACCAAAACAGTCTGAACAATTGACCATTGTGGTGGGTTAACGCCCTTTTCTGAAAACAAAAGAACAAAGCAGGGTGGAGGGTTTGCAGGTACTGTACCCTCCCTGCAGGGCATTTCCCCTGGGAAAGCTGAGTCTGTTCCACTCCCCCCTCCCTGCCCAGCTAGGGTACAAAAAGCAGGACATCATAGCAGTTGGATCTCCTTTTGGCTCCTGCCTCTGCTGGATGAGAGCTACTGCAGCTACCCTCCTGCTCCTCAGCCACGTGGCCAGACCTGATCCTTCTCCCTGTTGCCTCTGCACTTCCTCCAGAGAAAGACTGGTGTTGTATTGTTCTTTTCTGTCCCCCTCCCATCCATTCTTGTTCCTTGCCCTTGTGAACTTTTTTCTGTTATTGTCATATATATAGTTTAAAGAAAAAATTCTTCACCTCTCTACTTCCAAGCTGACTCCAGATTGTTGTTTAGTGGATTTGTTCCTTACCCTTTCTTTTTTTTTCCTCTCCCTGTTTGGAGGGAGGAGGGAGGGGAGTGGGGGAGAGATTCTCAGCCTTTTCCCCATTTGAGCTTTTAACTCCCAGTTAAGGCTCAAACCACTACAACCACCCATTCACAAAACAAGGCACCCCTCCAACCTTGCCACCAGAACATCCTGACATTATATTTTGTAACACAAATCACAAATCACTATTACACTTATAACAAGTGCAAGGGAAGCTATGCTCCCCATCCACTCTGCTTTGGCGAGGTCACATCTGCAGTAATGTGTCCAGTTCTGGGCTCCCCAGGTCAGGAAGGACAGGGACTTGCTAGAGAGGGCACAGCAAAGAGCTGCAAAGATCACAGGATCACAGGATCACCAAGGTTGGAAGAGACCTCAATGATCATCGAGTCCAACCTGTCACCACAAACCTCATGACTAGACCATGGCACCAAGTGCCATGTCCAGTGATAAGGAGGAGGCTGGAACATCTCTCTGATGAGGAAAGAGTGAGAGAGTTGGGGATTTTTAGTCTGGAGAAGGGAAGACTGAGAAAGGGTCTCATCAATACTGCTCAATCCTTAAAGGCTGGGTGTCAGCAGGATGGGACCAGGCTGTTTGCAGTGGTGCCCAGTGACAGGACAAAGGGTGCAAACTGGAACAAAAGAAGTTCCATCTCAACAGGAGGAGGAATGTTTTTAAGGATGGTGGAGTATTGGGCCAGGCTGCCCAGAGAGGTGGTGGAGTGTCTTGATGGCCTCCTCTGAACCTGCTCCAGCAGTTCCACCTCTCTCCTATACTGGGGCCCCAGAACTGGTGGCAGTGCTGCAGGTGAGGTCTCAGGAGAGCAGAGCAGAGAGGCAGAGTCCCCTCCCTCATCCTGCTGGTGGCACTGCTTTTGCTGCAGGCCAGGACAGAGCTGGCCTTCTGGTCTGCAAGCAGCCACTTCTGGCTCCTGTTCAGCTTTTCAGCTCTGCAAGCAGCCACTGCAGGCTCCTGTTGAGGTTTTCAGCTCTGCAAGCAGCCACTGCTGGTTCCTGTTCAGCTTTTCAGCTCTGCAAGCAGCCACTGCTGGTTCCTGTTCAGCTTTTCAGCTCTGCAAGCAGCCATTCCTGGCTCATGCTGAGTTTTTCATCAACTGACACCCTCAATGTTTTCTCCAAAAGACTGCTCTCAAGCCACTCCTCCCGCAGGCTGGATTAGTGTTTGGGATTGCCCTGACCCAGGTGCAGGACCTTGGTGCTTGGCCTTGTTGAACTCCATGAGGATGACTTGGGTGCAGCTCTCAAGCCTGGCCAAGTCCCTCTGGATGGATCCCTTCCCTCCTTGCTAGCACTCTGCATGTCTTTACACAAGGTAGCTCTCACAGCATTCAGGTGTTGAAGTATTTGATGGAGTTTACAACCTGTGATGTTGCTTTGTTCAGCTGCTAAAGCTGAGGTATTGTCTTGCTCTGCCTGGGTGATGAAGGCTCAGTGTGTGCTCTAATGGTGATGAATGTGGCAAAAGCATTAAGGAGAGAAACATAAAAAGGCAGAATTAGACAGACAGATGTTTCCTTCATAGTCCATATTGTAACAAGTCTTGAACACTAGCAAGCAGCAGGCAAACCTGCCAGGAGCTGCTGGGGTGAGAATGTAACAGAGGCAATGGTTTTGTCTCTCCTTTTGAAAAATGATCACTCTCAATTTGCCTGGGTTCTCACATGTGCCAGCTGTGAAGGCAGCCTGCAGGGGGGTATGAAGGATGCAGGGATAGGTGGTTATGCAGTGTCTCAGGTGGCTGTGTGCTACAGATCACAGTGGCATGGTTCTCTGTTTCTCCATTGTAGAGCATTCCAAGAATCACAGAATGTTAGGGGATGGAAGGGACCTCCAGAGGTCATCCAGTGTAGCTCCCCTGCCAGAGCAGGATCACCTAGAGCAGGTCACACAGGAACACATCCAGGCAGGTCGTTAAGGTTTCCAGAGAAGGAGGCTCCACAGCATCTGGCAGGTGCTCCAGAGCTCCACTACCCTTGGAGCAAAGAAGTTTTCTTTCATGCTGAGATGGAACTTCGTGTGTTCCATTTTGTATCTGTTGCCACTTGTCCTATCACAGACACCACTGAAAAGAGCCTGGCTCTCCTTCTTGACACCAACCCTGCAGATGTTTCACAGTATCACAGAATCACCAAGGTTGGAAGAGACCTCGAGGATCATCGAGTCCAACCTGTCACCACAGACCTCATGACTAGACCATGGCACCAAGTGCCACATCCAATCCCCTCTTGAACACCTCCAGGGATGGGGACTCCACCACCTCCCTGGGCAGCACATTCCAATGGCTAACAACTCTCTCTGGGAAGAACTTTCTCCTCACCTCCAGCCTAAACCTCCCCTGGCACAGCCTGAGACTGTGTCCTCTTGTTCTGGTGCTTGTTTCTAGAGAGAAGAGACCAACCCCCACCTGTCTACAATCTCCCTTCAGGTAGTTGTAGAGATCAATGAGGTCTCCCCTGAGCCTCCTCTTCTCCAGGCTAAGCAACCCCAGCTCCCTCAGCCTCTCCTCACAGGGCTGTGCTCAAAGCCTCTCCCCAGCCTTGTTGCCCTTCTCTGGACACCTTCAAGTGTTTCGTTGTTCTTCTTAAGCTGAGGGGCCCAGAACTGAACACAGGACTCAAGGTGTGGCCTAAGCAGTGCAGAGTACAGGGGCACAATGACTTCCCTGTTACTGCTGGCCACACTGTTCCTGATGCAGGCCAGGATGCCATTGGCCTTCTTGACCATTTACCTAAAGGGTGGTTGTAGCCAGCTGGGGCTTGGTCTCTTCTCCCAGGCATCCAGCACAACAACAAGAGGACACAGTCTCAAGCTGCACCAGGGAAGGTTTAGGCTGGAGGTGAGGAGAAAGCTCTTCTCAGCAAGAGAGATTGGCCATTGGAATGTGCTGCCCAGGGAGGTGGTGGAGTCCCCATCCCTGAAGGTGTTTAAGAAGAGCCTGGATGAGGCACTTGGTGCCATGGTTTAGTTGATCAGATGGTGTTGGGTGATAGGTTGGACTTCGTGATCTCAAAGATCTTTTCCAACCTGGTTAATTCTGTTCTATTCTATTCTATAATATGCTATGCTATGCTATGCTATGCTATTCTATTCTATTCTATTCTATTCTATTCTATTCTATTCTATTCTATTCTATTCTATTCTCTGATTCTGTGATTCTATGAAACTGAGAGGGACAGATTCCTATTGCAATCCAGAGAAGCCAAATTAAAATCCTCTGTGCATTTTCTCAGGGCTCAGAGGAGTGCCCAGCAGGATGTATTCACTTAGGTATCCACACTCTGATGAAGAATAGTTGATGGAGTGCAATGTCTGCCTGGAGGCATGACCCCATATCAGCTTTCATTTTGCAAATGGAGGGACCAAAGAGTAATTAGACAAGCAGGGACATCATTAGAAGGTGGCACATTTGCCTTTCCTTCTCATAAATTTCAGATGCAGCAGGGTGGTTTATAGAGGAGAGAGGAGTCAGGGCTTGCTGCATTATTAATAGTCTGAATTATGTTTTGAATCTTCAGTGTGTACCAAGCTTCTCAAAACAAACAGCCACAGCTAAGCACCACCTTCAGCCCTGCTCGAGAGAAGCAAGGTAGCAACTTACATTCGCTTTTCAGCTCCTTTAGGGCTTTGCAGAAGCAAGAAAGGATCTCACCTGCAGCCACTGCCATCAGCTTACCTTCAGTCTTTGTTGTCTTTATTAATCACCAAGATTTATTCTCTTTGTGTCATCTGAAAGCAGAGCTGCCACAGATCATCCAGGAGCACCTCTCCTATGAGGAGAGACTGAGGGAGTTGGGGTTGTGCAGTCTGGAGAGGAGAAGGCTCTGAGGAGACCTCATTGTGGCCTTCTAGTATCTGAAGGGGGCTACAAGAAAGCTGGGGAGGGACTTTTGAGGGTGTCAGGGAGGGATAGGACTGGGGGGTGGGGGTGGAGCAAAACTAGAAGTGGGGAGATTGAGATTGGCTGTGAGGAAGAAGTTGTTCCCCATGAGGGTGGTGAGAGACTGGCAGAGGTTGCCCAGGGAGGTGGTGGAAGCCTCCTGCCTGGAGGTGTTTGCAGCCAGGCTGGATGTGGCTGTGAGCAACCTGCTGTAGTGTGAGGTGTCCCTGGCCATGGCAGGGGGTTGGGACTGGCTGATCCTTGGAGTCCCTTCCAATCCCAACCTCTGCCTGTCTACAACCTCCCTTCAGGGAGTTGTAGAGAGCAATGAGGTCTCCCCTGAGCCTCCTCTTCTCCAGGCTAAGCAACCCCAGCTCCCTCAGCCTCTCCTCACAGAGCTGTGCTCAAGGCCTCTCCCCAGCCTTGTTGCCCTTCTCTGGACACCTTCCAGCAACTCAACCTCCTTCCTAAACTGAGGGGCCCAGAACTGGACACAGGACTCAAGGTGTGGCCTAACCAGTGCAGTGTACAGGGGCAGAATGACCTCCCTACTCCTACTGGCCACACTGTTCCTGATGCAGGCCAGGATGCCATTGGCCCTCTTGGCTGCCTGGGCACACTGCAGGCTCATGTTCAGCCTATCATCACCCAGTACCCCCAGGTCCCTCTCTGCCTGGCTGCTCTCCAGATCATTAAGGACTTTCCCCACCAAACACTGAACAGGACTGGTCCTGAGTGCAATCCAGAGGGCCAGGATTGCCACATGGAACCAGGATGCCTCCAGATTCTGCAGCTGTGGCCACGGGGTTTAGGCTGAGCAAAGGCTGCAGCACTCCAGCCCAAGAGCAGTTCTGAAGTGAAGGCTTCATTGATTTAGATTTGTAAAAATTATTATGATTATGTCCTAAATCCATTCCCAAAAATCTTGTTGGCAAGCTGCTGCCCTTTATTAAAATGTCTCCTCCCAGCATGCCAAACCCCAAGCGAGGGTGAAAGGAGGCAATGAGCAGAGCCATTCATCAGGCTGATGAGTGTCAGAATCTGGCAGCACTGGTGGAATTAGGCCTTGAGCTTCAAACTGAACCAGACCAGATATTAGCAAACTGTTGATATGTTGCAAACCTTAATTAATCTTGCTAATTTCTTGCTTGCTCTAGTAGGAATGATAATGAATGTCATTATGATTAATAATGGGATGGCTAATTGCTGTTTTGCTTCACTCCTCTCCAAGTGTGTGTCCTTTTTTTCCCTTTGAATCATAGAATCATAGAATGGCCCAGGTGGGGAGGAACATTCAAAGCTCATCCAGCCCAACCCCTCTGCACTCAGCAGGGACATCCCCAACTAGATCACACTGCCCACAGCCCTGTCCAGCCTCACCTTGAATATCTCCAGGGGTTCGGTCCCAACCACCTCCCTGGGCAACCTGTGCCAGTGTTTCACCACTTTCCTGGTGCAGAACTTGCTCCTCACATCCAATCTCAATCTGCTCTGCTCTACTTTGAAGCCATTGTCCCTGCTCCTGTCCCTGCAGCCCTTTGCAAACAGTCTCTCTGCAGCCTTCTTGTAGCCCCTTCAGGTCCTGGCAGGCTGCTCTTAGGTCTCCTTGGAGCCTCCTCTTCTCCAGGCTGAACACCCCCAGCTCCTTCAGCCTGTCCTTGGAGCAGAGCTGCTCCAACCCCCTGAGCATTTTCATGGTCTCCTCTGGACCCCCTCCATCAGGTCCAGGTCCTTCTTGTGTTAAGGGCTCCAGAGCTATATGCTGTGCTCCTGGTAAGGTCTCAGTAGAGCAGAGCAGAAGGGCAGGATCCTCTTTCTCCATCTCTGGCCATGCTGGGTTTGGTGCAGCCCAGGCTGGCCTTGGCCCTCTGTGCTGCAGGCTCACACTGCCACTTTAAAGGCAGCACTTTGTGGAGCTTGCACTGCATGCTTCCGAAGCCCTGATTTATTTTTCCTTCTGGGTAGATTATTCCAAAGAGATGACAAAGAGGGAATGACTGCCAGGGCTGGGAAAATTATGGAACACATTCCAGAACATGAGTTAAAGCCATGAAGTGCAGTTGGTAACTCAGCCAATGGGGGATTTCGGGAGGAGAGAAAAATGATGTCAATACAAACGGTAAGTGAAGTTGATTAACAGTGTAAAAAGTCCTGAACCAGGCCCTGTGATGAGGGCAATCACCTTCACCTCTGTGCATCACCAGCTGACTGTGGTAGTAAACTGAGCAGAAAGCCAGGTGCTCCACACAGAGACATAGAATTGCTTCAGTTGGCAAAGCCCTCCAAGATCATCCAGTCCAACCACCAACCCAACGCCACCATGGCTGCTAAACCCTGTCCCAGTGTGCCATGGCCACACCTTTCTCGAACACCTCCAGGGATGGGGACTCTACCACCTCCCTGGGCAGCCTGTGCCAGCCCCTGACCACTCTTGCAGCAAAGAAAGTTTTCCTCATCTCCAACCTGACCCTTCCCTGGCACCATTTCAGGCCATTTTATCTCATTCTGTCACCTGATAGCAGGGAGGAGAGACCAACCCCACCTCAAGACAACCTCCTTTCAATTCAAGGAGCTGTAGAGAGCAATGAGGTCTCCCCTCAGCCTCCTCCAATAGTTCCCTCAACCTCCTCTCATAAGACCTGTCCCACAGACCCTTCACAGCTTCGTTACCCTTCTCTGGACACACTCCAGCACCTCAATATCTTTTCTGTAGTGAGGGCCCCAAAACTGAGCCCAGTCTTTGAGGTGCAGCTCCCCAGTGCTGAGCACAGGTGGATGCTCACTTCCCTGATCCTACTGTCTGCACTGTTGATGCTCCAGACCAGGATGGGCACACACTGCATCAGACAGGCTGGAGGGAAGGGAGGCCATCCAGAGGGACCTGGACAGGCTGGAGAGGTGGGCACAAGCCAACCTCAGGAGGTTCAACAATCCCAAGGGCAGGGTCCTGCAGCTGGGTGGAGGCAATCCCAGGCACAAATCCAGGCTGGGCAGTGACTGGCTGGAAAGCAGCCCTGAGGAGAGAGACTTGGGGGTGCTGGTGGAGGAGAAGCTCACCAGGAGCTCTCAGTGTGCACTTGCAGCCCGCAAAGCCAATCAGATCCTGGGCTGCATCAGGAGAAGTGTGGCCAGCAGGGCAAGGGAGGTGATTCTCCCCCTCTGCTCAGCTCTGCTGAGACCCCACCTGGAGTACTGCCTCCAGTTCTGGAGCCCCTATGACAAGTAGGATCTGGAGGTGCTGGAAGGTGTCCAGAGAAGGGCCAGGAGGATGAGCAGAGGGCTGGAGCACCTCTCCTGTGAGGACAGACTGAAGGAGTTGGGGCTGTTCAGTCTGGAGAAGAGAAGGCTCCCAGGTGACCTCATTGTGGCCTTCCAGGATCTGAAGGGGGCTACAGGAAGGCTGGGGAGGGACTGCTCAGGATCTCAGGGAATGATAGGACTAGGGGGAATGGAATGAAGCTGGAGGTGTGGAGATTGAGGCTGGAGGTGAGGAGGAAGTTCTTCCCCATGAGAGTGGTGAAGCCCTGGAATGGGTTGTCCAGGGAGGTGGTTGAGGCCCTGTCCCTGGAGGTGTTTAAGGCCAGGCTGGCTGAGGCTGTGGCCAGGCTGATGTAGTGTGGGGTGTCCCTGCCCATGGCAGGGGGGCTGGAACTAGACGATCCTTGTGGTCCCTTCCAACCCTGACTGATACTATGATACTATTTCCAGCCAGCTGCTGATCACCACCCCTGCTCCTCTTCTGCTGGGCAGCTGCCAGCTACTCTGCCCCAAGTCTGGAGTGTTCCTGGGGTCGTTGTGACCCGAATGCAGGACCCAGCTCTGGGCCTTGTTAATCTTCTCACAGTAGACCTCAGCCCCTTCATCACTCATTGCTCAGAAGCTCTAGAGGCTTAGAGTCAGCTGAAAGGAGGACACAAGACACTGGCATTGTTCTCTCTCCAGGAGGGTCAGATGCACCTCTGCTCCTCAGGAAGGACATTGGTTTAGTGAAACAGCAGCACACTCAGAGGTTTTAATCTTTCAGTGCATTTTAGTGCAAATGTTGATTCCTCATAAGCTTTGCTTCTGATCCCAGTGAGAGTCATAGATACACAGAATGCCCTGGCATGGGGCTTAAAAGATCATCTAGTTCCAACCCTTCTGCCATGGACAGAGGTACCTCCCACTAGCCCAAGTTACTCAAGGCCTCACCCAGACTGGCCTAATGAGTCTAATGGATCTTTCTAAACACCCAAGCCTGGGGCTCTTTTATGCTGCTGTTGAAGGTGAAATTGTTCCCTTTGACCTTTTCCAGACTGCTTTCTTGTTTGGCACCACAAAGCTATCTGAAAATAGAATGGAATGGAATGGAATGGAATGGAATGGAATAGAATAGAATAGAATAGAATAGAATAGAATAGAATAGAATAGAATAGAATAGAATAGAATAGAATAGAATAGAATAGACCAGGTTGGAAAAGACCTTCAAAGTCATCAAGTCCAACCTATCAGCCAACACCATCTAATCAACTCAACCATGGCACCAAGGGCCTCATCCAGGCCCTTCCTAAACACCTCCAGTGATGGCGACTCCACCACCTCCCTGGACAGCACATTCCCATGGCCAATCTCTTTTTCTGGGAAGAACATCTTCCTCACACCCAGCCTAAACCTCCCCTGGCACAGCTTGAGACTGTGTCCTCTTGTTCTGGTGCAGGCTGCCCAGGCAATCAGCAAGTGTTGAGATCCTCCCCACTATCACAGTATCACAGTATCACCAAGGTTGGAAGATACTTCAGGGATCATTGAGTCCAACCTGTCACCACAGACATCATGACTGGACCATGGCACCAAGTGCCACATCCAATCCCCTCTTGAACACCTCCAGGGATGGGGACTCCACCACCTCCCTGGGCAGCACATTCCAATGGCTAACAGCTCTCTCTGGGAAGAACTTCTTCCTCACCTCCAGCCTAAACTTCCCCTGGCACAGCTTGAGACTGTGTCCTCTTGTTCTGGTGCTGGTTGCCTGGGAGAAGAGACCAACCCCTTCCTGGCTACAACCACCTTTCAGGCAGTTGTAGAGAGCAATGAGGTCTCCCCTGAGCCTCCTCTTCTCCAGGCTAAGCAACCCCAGCTCCCTCAGCCTCTCCTCACAGGGCTGTGCTCAAGGCCTCTCCCCAGCCTCGTTGCCCTTCTCTGGACACCTTCAAGTCTCTCAATGTCCTTATTAACTGAAGGGCCCAGAACTGGACACAGGACTCAAGGTGTGGCCTAACCAATGATCCAATAGTTCCAAGCCTTTCCTTCAGTGGATTGCTGAAATGCTCCTCAGTCTCTGCAAGGAACATTTTAGGCATTTTCTGACATGTTTGAGAGTTCTTTTCAGGAGAATGATTCTTGACACTCCTGTGCACTCCATTCAACAAATCCCCATTGCCTTCTATACCAGATGCAGCATGTTTTCCTGGCAGGATTTAAAGCTGATGTTAAAGGAATTTCTTTCCTGTTAGCAAACTCCTCTCTTTTCCTGGGAAGCACCTCATGGCTCCAGTCCGTTTGGCATCCACCCTGCACAGGATAATGGCCTTACCACATCTTGTTCTGTGCAGGATTTGTTATGTGACAGCTTGGAAGGAAGGTGCTGGAGTGGGCTGTGACATTAAGGTCACTGCACTGCCCTAGAGTCATAGGCTGGCCTAGTGTTATGGTTTGAAGGAGGAGCTTTTGCCTAGCTCCTAACTGCCACAGCAAGAGTAGGAATTTCCTGGATTTCTTTGAGTAAAAAGGTAAATAAATTACCACTGGATGCAAAATGATAACAACTGCTCTGTCTGCATCCCTCCCTTGGCTTTGCTAATAGGGATAAACAACAGCTGCATAAACATTTCTGGGTCTTCTTCACCTCTTCACTCCGATGCCTTTGCTTGGCTTGCCTAACCGTGGTTGTGTTCCTTGTTGTGGCTGGGTAGCGGGAGGTATTCTAACTGCTTTCTCTCTCTTTCCCTTGTACAGGGGGGAGGGAGGGGGAGCTATTTGTTTTACCCTGTCTAGAGTGAGCCTGAGAACAATTCGAGGGGAGCATTTTGTCATTTCTTAATTGTGAATCTATGCATATGTATATCCTGGACACATCCATTGCTTTTCACTTTCTAGGTTTCACTTTGCTGGTGAATATAGATTCATCTGCTTCCAAATGTGCTTCCATGCAGCTGTCTACAACTGCCTGAAGACAGGTTGTAGCCAGGTGGGGGTTGGTCTCTTCTCTCTAGCAACAAGCACCAGAACAAGAGGACACAGTCTCAAGCTGTGCCAGGAGAGGTTTAGGCTGGAGGTGAGGAAGAAGTTCTTCCCAGCAAGAGAGATTGGCCATTGGAATGTGCTGCCCAGGGAGGTGGAGGAGTCTCCATCACTGGAAGTGTTTAGGAAGAGCCTGGATGAGGCACTTGGTGCCATGGGTTAGTTGATTAGATGGTGTTGGCTGATAGGTTGGACTGAATGATCTCAAAGGTGTTTTCCAACCTGGTCTATTCTATTCTATTCTATTCTATTCTATTCTATTCTATTCTATTCTATTCTATTCTATTCTATTCTATTCTATTCTATTCTATTCTATTCTATTCTATTCTATTCTATTCTATTCTATTCTATTCTATTCTATTCTATTCCATTCCATTCCATTCCATTCCACTCCATTCCATTCCATTCCAACCTTCTGAGCCAGTCTGGTGATTTGTTCTGGGAATAATTCTCCAAAGCTATGTTGGGGGGTAATGCCTAAACCCACCACACCTAGGCAGGAAGATACCCTAGAGATCATCCGATCCAAGCTCCCTGCCCCAGGTAGGGACACCTCTCAGCTAGATTTGAACCAATGGTTTAACATCCAATTAAAATCAGCGTTTGGGCTGTCATAATTGACATCTGTCAAATGATTTTTGCAGCAGAAGCCTTGAGCCCCTGGCAGTGTGGAAGAGGAGTTACCATATACAAGCAGTGACTCTAGGTGCAGTGGTACTGTTCCAGCAGAGTTTGTCATTTCCTTCACATTTAATGCAAATGTTTGTGATGCTTTTCCAAATGTCCTCTAAGGGCTTGTGTTTCTGTGTGCAATGCATCAAGTCAAGGGAGGTGATTCTCCCCCTCTGCTCAGCTCTGCTGAGACCCCACCTGGAGTACTGCCTCCAGTTCTGGAGCCCCTATTAACAAGAGGGATCTGGAGGTGCTGGAAGGTGTCCAGAGCAGGGCCAGGAGGATGAGCAGGGGGCTGGAGCACCTCTCCTGTGAGGACAGACTGAAGGAGTTGGGGCTGTTCAGTCTGGAGAAGAGAAGGCTCCCAGGTGACCTCATTGTGGCATTCCAGGATCTGAAAGGGGGCTACAAGAAGGCTGGGGAGGGACTGCTCAGGATCTCAGGTAGTGCTAGGACTAGGGGGAATGGAATGAAGCTGGAGGTGGGGAGATTGAGGCTGGAGGTGAGGAGGAAGTTCTTCCCCATGGGAGTGGTGAAGCCCTGGAATGGGTTGTGCAGGGAGGTGGTTGGGGCCCTGTCCCTGGAGGTGTTTAAGGCCAGGCTGGCTGAGGCTGTGGCCAGGCTGATGTAGTGTGGGGTGTCCCTGCCCATGGCAGGGGGGTTGGAACTAGATGATCCTTGTGGTCCCTTCCAACCCAGACTGATATTATGATACTATGGTACTATGTCCTCCCCAAGCAGGGCTACATTTCAGTCACAGAAAGCTGACCTGCTAGCCACCTGCAGAAGCTAAGGTGCCATTAAAAGCTCACTCTGCTGCAGGTAGCTGCAGCACCACGGTCCTGCTGTACACACAGCACTAAGCTACAGTAGAATGATCCCTGGTGAATGCTGAATTTTAATGATGCCTTCTTTCTTTTGGCTGTAAAGTGCTTTGGGATAGGTATCCTTCAAGATGAAAGGTAGCACAGAAATATAAGCTATTATTATTATACTTTGAATTCATCACTTGCTTTCCTCTCCAGAGTGATGCAGAAAAAAAACACCTTAACATCTACTTTACTTGCAGCCTGAGGAAAGAAGCCCAACAAAACTAAACAAAGCAAAGCAATTTCCCCTCATAAAATAGAATAAATCAAAGCCCACCCCCTAAAAACACCTCCTCCAGATCTGAGAGAGGAAAAGAATCAGTTCCATGTTTAGCTTTCAGCCTGCATTTCTTACATTTACCTGGAGGAAAGAGAATGAGCTCTGGAAAGAGGACTGAGCCCCTGGTTGTTAAATACCTGCTAGGAACAGATTCTGGCTGGTTCTGGCTGTGAACCTCCAGAGTAGGGGAACTGAGGAGAGGAAGCTCTGCTCCCTGCTTAACACCGCCGGTGTGAATGAGCTGCTGCCATAATGCATAGCAATTATGGTAATCAAGATGCAGAGCTTTACTTAATGAAACCTTGCTGCAGAGTGTGAGAAACAACACCTTTACATAAAATGAAAGCAGGGATGAGTTAAAACTGGGCTGGATGGCAGCAAATGGTGAGAGAATTTCCGCCTCCGGACAGAGGGACAGAGAACATCTTTAAGTTGCTCAATAAGAGACCCTGTGTCGGGTATTCACGGGCACACAGATGAGGTTACTCCATGGGTTCACAGAATGCTAGCATCACAGAATGGTAGAGGTTGGAAGGGACCTCTGAAGACCATCCAAAGGGACCTCTGAAGACCATCCAGTCCAACTTCCCTGCTACAGCAGGGACACCCAGGGCAGGCCACACAGCGATGCATCCAGATGGTTCTGGAAAGTCTCCAGAGAAGGAGACACTACAACCTGCCTGTGCAGCCTGCTGCAGGGCTGTGTCACCCTTACAGGAAACAAGCTTTTCCTCATGTTGGGGTGGAACTTCCTGAGTGCCAGGGTATTTACTGTAAGGGTGGCAGAGCCCTGCAGCAGGCTGCTCAGAGACATTCAGGGAAGTCATTGTGCCCCTGTACTCTGCATTGATTAGGCCACACCTTCAGTACAGTATCCAGTCCTGGGCCCCTCAGTTTAAGAAGGACATTGAGACACTTGAAGGGCAGCAAGGCTGGGGAGAGGCCTTGAGCACAAGCCCTGTGAGGAGAGGCTGAGGGAGCTGGGATTGTTTAGCCTGGAGAAGAGGAGGCTCAGGGAGACCTTATTGTTGTCTACAACTACCTGAAAGGTGGTTGTAGCCAGAAAGAGGTTGGTGTCTTCTTTCAAGCAACCAGCACCAGAACAAGAGGACACAGTCTCAAGCTGTGCCAGGGGAGGTTTAGGCTGGAGGTGAGGAGAAAGTTCTTCACAGAGAGAGTCGTTCACCATTGGGATGTGCTGCCCAGGGAGGTGGTGGAGTCCCCATCCCTGGAGGTGTTCAAGAGGGGATTGGATGTGGCACTTGGTGCCATGGTTTAGTCCTGAGGTCTGTGGTGACAGGTTGGACTTGATGAGCTTTGAGGTCTCTTCCAACCTTGGTGATTTGGTGATTCTCTAGAGACAGTTTCTAGAGACATTCAAGATCCATCTGGATGTGTTCCTGTGTGACCCGCCTGATCCTGCTTTAGAAGGTGGGTAGAACCTGATGATCTCCAGAAGTGCCAAGCCCTGCCATGCAATGACTCTCATGATTGCAGGCTCCTGGGTTGCATGCTCAGGCCATGCAACTGAAGTTGTGTCATCGGCTGTGATGGACACAGGCTGCGTTAGACGAGCTGAGCGCCGGTCACGATTTACCGCACCAGGCTCTTCCTGCCAAGCATTGTCTTTGTACCATCAGACTTTATTCCCAAATAAAGATGTCATGTTCAGCAGGAAATCTCAAATCCTTGCACTAGAGACTCTGTGAGGTTTCTCAGGTTACCTCCTGCCTTGCTGGGCTTGGCTGATGTCTTGTTGCACAGCCCATGAAGCTGGTTGGACAAGTGATCAAGATGAGCACAGGGGAGAACTCTCATTTGTCAGATGGTCACAGCTGGCTTGCTTCCTAACATAACAAACCCCCTGCCTAGGACAGCTTCCTCAAAGAACAGCACATCCAAACCCCTGTGAACACCTGAAACACAAAGGAGGGAAACAGAAGGTATTTAATCTTACCAGTGATGGGCCAAGGAGAGTTTCCTCTGAGGCTTTGCATCTCCAGCTGCCAGCTGAAAACTGAAACTGTGGAACTAATAATAGCAGCAACAGCTGGGCTGTGGAGTCTGCCTCTCACCAGGGCCGTGCTACTGTGTCAGGGAAGGTATTCATTAAGGATTTGGTAGGTCTTGCACACACAGGTTGTGTGTGAAGGTATCAGCAGGGGGGCTGAGTGAATCCAGTCAGAGAGGGCTGAATGATCCTCAACAATACTTTATGGAGAGCAGGAAGAAAAACTTTGCAGCTGCTGTCATTTTATAATGAACCTTCAAATAGTTGTCACTTAAAAACCCAAATCCAACCACCACAGAATCACAGAACTGTCAGGGCTGGAAGGAACCTGAGGGCTCATCCAGTTCCAAGCCCCCTGCCATGGCCAGGGACACCTCACACTGCAGCAGGTTGCTCACAGCCACATCCAGCCTGGCTGCAAACACCTCCAGGCAGGAGGCTGCCACCACCTCCCTGGGCAACCTGTGCCAGGCTCTCACCACCCTCATGGGCAACAACTTCTTCCTAACAGCCAATCTCAATCTCCCCATTTCTAGTTTTGCTCCATTCCCCCCAGTCCTATCACTCTGGCAGGCTGCCCAGAGAGGTTGTGGAGTCTTCTTCTTTGGAGACTTTCAAGATCCACCTGGATGCGTTCCTGTGTGAGCTGCCCTGGGTGATGCTGCTCTGGCAGGGGGCTATTGGGGATTTGAGCAAGAGGGGACATGGGTCCCAGGAACACCTGTGCAATTCAGGCCTTGAAGGATTCTCTGTTATTAATATAGCAATGGAGTAGGAGCTGTGGGAAAGTGCTGATTGCTTGGTATGCTGAAGTCCAGCTGCCCCTGAGAAGGGAGGCAAACAAGATAAGGAGGAGGTGAGATCTGGGAAAAAGAGCAATTAGACTGAGTGGAAAAATTCCACAGAGTAGTGAAAACAATGATGTAACCTTTTAGGGAGAAACCAATAGTATGTGTTAAACTAGAATAGAATTAACTATGCATAAGGTAAGACTACAAATAATGAAGTGTGGGACAATAAAGTTGGATGATTGCTATCACTCAGATTGAGTGCTGTCGTCCCTGTCTCCGTTCTCGTCAGGGAGCTTGGACTGGATGATCTCTGGAGGTGCCTTCCAACCCCTCCCATGTTGTGATTCTGCAGAGTTTCAACTGACATTCAAAACCAGGATGAAGGAGGTGTTGCAGTCAGACTAAACTTGCAGCTGGCCCTTCTCAGGGTAGAAATATGGCAAGTTTTGTCTAACCTGAGCCATGTTTGTACTCTATGCTTCAATTAATTCCAGCCACCCAGAAGACTAAAAAGACAGTGACTATGAAACTCTCCTTAATCCCTCAGAACTATGCTGAGCAGTGCATCACCGATTCCCCTGCTGGATTACTGGGAGGTAAATATTAAATTCCAACCAAGCAATTACAAAATCCATGTTTGCAATTAATTCACTGCTGATTAGGTCTGACATGCAAGAGGGAAAAACACTATCTGTGGCTAGTGCAGAATGCCATTTGTTCTGCTATGGCCAACCCCCCTGAGCACAGCAAATGACATGGAATGGACACTGATGGTAGTGTGGAAATGGCAAGCACTGGAAGTTGCTGTTCTCTCATCTGGGACACCTCAGAGACAAATCTTGCACTGCTTTCAGCTCCCAGGCTGCTGAACATCACTGTGGATGTATTGAAGGTCACAGAATCACAGAATGCTTTGTACTGGAAGGCACCTTCGAGGTCATCTTGTCCAACCCCCCAGTGTTAGCAGTGACACCTTCAACTAAATCAAGTTTGACCTTGAATGTCTCCAGGAATGGGACCATCACCACCTCTCTGAGCAACCTATTCCACTATTTCACCAACCACATTGTGCACAATTTCCTGCTGGTGACCACCCTGAGTCTGCACTGCGCCAGTTTCAAACCATTGCCCCTTGTCCCATTGCTACCAACCCTTATTGCTTCTAAACCCTTTCCCCAGCCTTCCTCTAGGTCCCCATTGTATATTGGCAGGCTGCTATTAGGTCTCCCTGGAGCTTCCTCTTCTCCAGGCTGAACACCCCCAGCTCCCTCACCCTATCCTCATAGTAGAGCTGCTCCAACCCCCTGAGCATTTTTGTGATCTCCTCTGGACCCTGTCCATCAGGTCCAGGTACTTCCTGTGTTGAGGGCTCCTGACCTGCACACAGCACTCCAGGTGACGTATCCCCCAGAGCGGAGCAGGGGGGCAGGATACTCTCTCTCTATCTCTGGCAACACTCTTTGGATGCATCCTGGGCTGCCCTTGGCCTTCTGTGCTGCCAGTACCCCTTGCTGGCTCCTCCACCAGCACCCTCAAGTCACAGTATCACAGTATCAGAGTATCACCAAGGTTGGAAGAGACCTCAAAGATCATCAAGTCCAACCTATCACCACAGACCTCATGACTAGACCATGGCACCAAGGGCCACATCCAATCCCCTCTTGAACACCTGCAGGGATGGGGACTCCACCACCTCCCTGGGCAGCACATTCCAATGGTTAACAGCTCTCTTAGGGAAGAATTTTCTCCTCACCTCCAGCCTAAACCTCCCCTGGCACAGCTTGAGACTGTGTCCTCTTGTTCTGGTGTTAGTTGCTGAAGAGAAGAGACCAACCCCTTCCTGGCTACAACCTCCCTTCAGGTAGTTGCAGAGAGCAATGAGGTCTCCCCTGAGCCTCCTCTTCTCCAGGCTAAACAACCCCAGCTCCCTCAGCCTCTCCTCACAGGGCTGTGCTCAAAGCCTCTCCCCAGCCTTGTTGCCCTTCTCTGGACACCTTCAAGTCTCTCAATGTCCTTCCTAAACTGAGGGGCTCAGAACTGGACACAGGACTCAAGGTGTGGCCTAACCAGTGCAGAGTACAGGGGCACAATGACTTCCCTGCTCCTGCTGGCCACACTGTTCTTGATCCAGGCCAGGATGCCATTGGCCTTCTTGGCCACCTGGGCACACTGCTGGCTCATGTTTAGGCAGCTGTCAATCAACACCCCCAGGTCCCTCTCTGTTTGGCAGCTCTCAGCCACTCTGACCCCAGCCTGTAGCTCTGCCTGGGGTTGTTGTGGCCAAAGTGCAGCCCCTGGCACTTGGATTTGTTGAATGCCATCCTGTTGGACTCTGCCCATCTGTCCAGTCGGTCGAGGTCCCTCTGTGGAGCCCTTCTGTCCTCTAACTGACCAACATCTGCTCCCAGCTTGCTGTCACCTGCAAATTTGCTGATGACTGACTCAATCCCCTCATCCAGGTCATCAATGAAGATATTAAAGAGGATAGGACCCAGCACATTCCTCCTCTGCAGGGCTGATTATTGTTTTCTTCATGTTCCAGCCACCCTACATTCGATGTTTGTTTAGTGAAAGAATTATTGTGAGCCATCAGGCAGAGCTCTGCTGTGCTGCCCACCATTGTTCCTGAACCACAGCACTAATTAAGCTGTTCAAGCACTGCAGTGGTGCAGCTCCTGGCTTTAACTAACTGGCAAAACCTCTGAAAGAGCTGGTGCTGGGAGTGAGCAGCTGTAAATGCTCTCTGTGCTCACACAAATTACCTGGTGAATATCAAGGAGTGCATCTGCAGGAATCATATTGCTGCAGAGATATTTTAGTAGCTCAACATTAATCAATTGGGAAAAAAAAACAACCAACCACAACAACAAACCAAAGAAGAAGTAAACTGCTCCAAAATGAGAGTCAGCAAATCACAGCACCTCGAAGAGAAAGAGCATCTGGGTCCCAGTTTTGCACTTGGAGGGACTCAAAAGGTACATTTTAATTTCCTTTCAGACGTATCACTCTTCTGGCTTCCTCTTCTGAAAGCTTCCCACTCATCAGAGTCACTTTGTGATCTTTACATGAGGGTGAGCAGCTCCTGAGGCAGAAACAGAGAGTCAGCAGAGGTGTGAGGCTTTGCACAGCCTGCTTGCTTTCATCTGGCAGCTCCAAAGCCCTTCAGCAGCCAGGTATCCTTGCTTTCTTTTCTCACCAGACCCTCTGCTCAGCATGACCCCAGGCTGACTTTGGATCTGTGGTATTCAAAAGTAAAGAAATGGAACAGCACCACCAGAAGAAGTTGGAAACAAAGTCACTGAGGGAAGGATTTGCTCAGCCACTCTGTGCAAACTGAGGCGCTCAGCCACCTGCAATCAAACCACCAGGCCTGCCTGCATCAAGGTGAAAAGTCTGAGCTGAGCACAGAAAAACACAGAATCACAGACAGGTAGAGATGGGAAGGAAGCTTCCTGTAGTCCAACCCCTTGCTGAAGCAGGTTGAGCTACAAGTTGCAGAGGAGTCATCCAGGTGGGGTTTGGAAAGTCTCCAGAGAAAGAGACACCACAACATCTCTGGGCAGCCTGCTGCAGGGCTCCAGCACCTTCACAGCCAAGAGGTTTTTCCTTAAGCTCAAGTGGAGTGTCCTGTGTTCTAGCTTGTATCCCTTGTCCCTTGTCCTGCCTGGGAGTTACAGTATCACATCATCACAGTATCACCAAGGTTGGAAGAGACCTCAAAGATCATCGAGTCCAACCTGTCACCACAGACCTCATGACTAGACCATGGCACCAAGTGCCACATCCAATCCCCTCTTGAACACCTCCAGGGATGGGGACTTCACCACCACCCTGGGCAGCACATTCCAATGGTTAACAACTCTCTCAGTGAAGAACTTTCTCCTCACCTCCAGCCTAAACCTCCCGTGGCACAGCTTGAGACTGTGTCCTCTTGTTCTGCTGCTGGGTGCCTGGGAGAAGACACCAACCCCCACCTGGCTACAACCACTCTTCAGGGAATTGTAGAGAGCAATGAGGTCTCCCCTGAGCCTCCTCTTCTCCAGGCTAAACAACCCCAGCCCCCTCAGCCTCTCCTCACAGGGCTGTGCTCAAGGCCTCTCCCCAGCCTTGTTGCCCTTCTCTGGACACCTTCAGGTGTTTCAGTGTCCTTCCTAAACTGAGGGGCCTAGAACTGGACACAGGACTCAAGGTGTGGCCTAACCAATGCAGAGTCCAGGGGCACAATGACTTCCCTGCTCCTGCTGGCCATACTGTTCTTGATCCAGGCCAGGATGCCATTGGCCTTCTTGGCCACCTGGGCACACTGCTGGCTCATGTTTAGGCAGCTGTCAATCAGCACCCCCAGGTCCCTCTCTGTTTGGCAGCTCTCAGCCACTCTGACCCCAGCCTGTAGCTCTGCATGGGGTTGCTGTGGCCAAAGTGCAGCACCCGGAAAGTCATTTCTGCAAGTCATCTTGCTTGCCTGTTCTGCCTGCCCAACACATCTGTCATGATACTGCCAGGAAATGAGAGGATGCCAATTAAAGAGCATGAATCAGGGACTGCAAATTCCAGGATCACTTCTGTGTTCCCTCTGTTCAGCATCTGCCTTCTCCATGCTAAGCTCTTCAAAATTAATATTTCTCCTGTCCTGAGCACTGCAAAGGACAAATATTGTCCTATGTGTTGGTGTTGAAATAAGGCTCCATAATCCATTCCTTCTTCCGGAACACCTCAAGTGCAAGTATTTTTCTGGTAGATCCTGCTTCCCCATAGCCAGCTCTATAGACAGCACTTTTTTGGGTTGTTTTTTCACTTTCCTCCCCCCCATCAGTGGTAGCTTTAGGGATGCAGTGAGTGTAATTCAGCTCTCTGTACCACACAAGCATCCTGCTACTCAGTCTGTCTTAGCTTGCCTGTGCATAAGCCACGTGCTGCAGCTAAAACCTACTGGAAGTTGAAAAGTTGATCTGAGGAAGTGATGAAAGAGCTTCTGGTGATCTTATTCTTGGCTGTTTATGGAAATAGTGAAGAATGAAGCTGGTGAGACCTGGTGAGACCACATCTGCAGCACCGCATCCCGCTCTCAGCTCCTCAGTTCAGGAGGGACAGGGAACTGCTGGAGAGTGACCACTGGAAGCTGCAAGGATGAAGAAGGGACTGGAATGCCAAAGGTAGAGAGACTTGAGGCTGTTTGATCTGGAGTGGAGAAGACTGATAGAAGATCTTGTTAATGCTATAAATGCATGTGAGAGACTAAAAGTTTGTCTCTTCTGATGTGACTCAACAAAGATAAAATCACTTGCTGCTTGCCCAGACAACAGCTGATGTGTGTTGGGCAGAGCCACTGGAACGACTCTTGGAAGGTGCAAAGATAACACAGCTCACTGGAATCCTGTCTACCAATCCTGGATGCAAATCACCTTGTGATTGCATCATGAATTAAGATATGCCCCAACAAAGGATAACTGGACTGCAGCTGGCCTACAACAATGGCCCAAGGACCATCACACCTTCAGGACAAGATCATTTCCAGCCATCAGATACCCCAGGAAAGGAGGATGGTGAGACAATGGATTCGCCACCTGTTTCCTGATGTGTAATGAGTGTGTGGGCAGGTAGGTGGAGAAGGAGGAGGGGGAGGCCTCCCCCCCTCCATCCAGACCCCTGCCCAAACACACAGGAATGCACAGAAAGATTTCCTGGGGAATGATACCTGGATATTTACCTAAGGATGATTTCCTGGCCCCTGATTTCCTGAGGGACAATACTTGGACACATAGCTAAGGACTAAAAACTGTATAAAAGACTTGAGCAACTACTGGCTCGGCAGAAGAAAAACAGAGATGAAGGAAAACACAGAAGAAGGAGCATGCAGCTGAGAAGGAAATGCCCAGGACAATGCTGCTCCGGAGAAAAGAGGCCATGGAGCCTGGAAGAAGCAGACTGGACCCTCTCTCTGTGTCCTAAGTTCTGCCTGCTGCAGCTCATGGAGCTGAAGAGGCTGCCCAGAGGAGCACAGCTCTTCTCCAGCCAAAGCCTCAGCACCATTTCTCTCCAGACCCAACATCTCCTGCAGCACCTTTCCTCCACAGACTCAAACTGGCTTGGGGGGTGAGGGGTGTGGTAATATAATTCCTCTTTGCTCTCTCTCCTCTCTCTCTCTTTTCTCTCTCTCCCCTTCTGATCCATCCACTTGATTTGTGTAATCAATAGCCAAGCTGTTGATATTTTGGCCTCCTTTGTGCCTCTCATTTCACAACAGGGGAAGATTCAAAAAGAACTGAGTCTCTTTCCCTCTCCGGACCAAGACAATGTATCTGCAGGGTGGGTGTCAAGAACAAGGGGACAGGTTCTTATCAGTGGTGTCCTGTGACAGACAAGGGGCAAACAAATGCAAACTGGAACACAGGAAGATTCAATTTCTGTGAGGGTCCCAGAACCCTGGAGCAGGATGCCCAGGGAGGCTGTGGAGTCTCCTTCTCTGGAGGCTTTCAAGACCCACCCTGGATGTGTTCCTTTGTGGCCTGCCCTGGGTGCTGCTACCTTGGCATGGGGGTTGGATTGGGTGATCTCTGGTGGTCCCTTCCAACCCCTAACACTTTGTGATTCCATGGTGAAGAGTGGTGTTGGAATCACTGCATTAATGTGTGAAGCTTCACCTTTTTTTAGCTGGTGCAAAACACTTCAACATGCAGTTTGGAAGTCACCAGGGTTAAAAAGCCAGGAAGAAATTCTTTCTGTCAATACAAAGCTGACTTTGTTAAAAGTACTTCTAAATTAATGTTCCATCAGCTGTTTGGTGGTGACCTGTAAGCTAAACAAAAGCTGCATTGCCAGAAGAGCCAGAGAGGTGATTCTACCACTTCCCTCTACTCTGGGGAGACCTCACCTGCAGTGCTGTGTCCACCCCTGGAGCCCTCAACACAGGAAGGACCTGGACCTGATGGAGAGGGTCCAGAGGAGGCCATGAGAATGCTCAGGGGATTGGAGCAGCTCTGCTCTGAGGTCAGGCTGAGGGAGCTGGGGGTATTCAGCCTGGAGAAGAGAAGGTTCCAGGGAGACCTAAGAGCAGCCTGCCAGGACCTGAAGGGGGCTGCAAGAAGGCTGAAGAGAGACTGTTTGCAAAGGCCTGCAGGGACAGGAGCAGGGACAATGGCTTCAAAGTAGAGCAGAGCAGATTGAGATTGGATGTGAGGAACAAGTTCTGCACCAGGAGGGTGGTGGAACACTGGCACAGGTTGCCCAGGGAGGTGGTTGAGGCTCCATCCCTGGAGATGTTCAAGGTGAGGCTGGAGAGGGCTCTGGGCAACCTGATCTGGTTGGGGATGTCCCTGCTGAGTGCAGAGGGGTTGGACTGGGTGAGCTTTGGAGGTCCCTTCCAGCCCAGAGCCTTCTGTGACTCTGTGATTCTATATGAGCTGATCTGGCTGTAATCAAAGCTGTGCAAATGGAAAGTGCCTGCACAGCTGTCACAAGTAGCTCTGCAAGGAGAAGCCACCACAGCAAAGCACAAGAAAAGACACTTGCAGTCTCACTCCTGTGTTCTCTGGGTACTCTTTCAGTGCCAGAGCCAGTGAAAACAACAATCATTCTACCATATTAATTATGTGGAGGGGGTCAGTTCAACAGAGAGACACATGGTCTGACTTACTATAACAAATTGACTAAAACTGCACCCCCCAAAAAAAACCTGTGCACAATTTGGGTTCTCCTCAAAGTGGAAACTCCTGGGTCTGTTTTCCACTAGGAAATAAACACCTAGCTCGCTTTCCCAGTCCTACTCTGGCATGTTTTACTAGCACCATGGCCTAAGCACCTTGAGTCCTGTGTCCAGTTCAGGGCCCCTCAGTTTAAGAAGGACATTGAGAGACTTGAAGGTGTCCAGAGAAGGGCAACAAGGCTGGGGAGAGGCCTTGAGCACAGCCCTGTGAGGAGAGGCTGAGGGAGCTGGGGTTGCTTAGCCTGGAGAAGAGGAGGCTCAGGGGAGACCTCATTGCTCTCTACAACTCCCTGAAGGGAGGTTGTAGCCAGGATGGGGTTGGTCTCTTCTCCCAGGCAGCCAGCACCAGAACAAGAGGACACAGTCTCAAGCTGTGCCAGGGGAGGTTTAGGCTGGAGGTGAGGAGAAAATTCTTCACTGAGAGAGTCATTCACCATTGGAATGTGCTGCCCAAGGAGGTGGTGGAGTCCCCATCCCTGGAGGTGTTCAAGAGGGGATTGGATGTGGCCCTTGGTGCCATGGTCTAGTCATGAGGTCTGTGATGACAGGTTGGACTTGATGATCTTTGAGGTCTCTTCCAACCTTAGTGAGACTGTGATACTGTATGCAAAAGCATTTGTCCTTTCTGAGGACACAGCATCATGTTCTATTTAAAAGTCACAGATGTTTGGGTGTCTGACAGCTTGGTGAGGCAGAAGGCTCTGACTTGATTGGGGGAAAAACCAAAAGGCTTTGTGGTGGTTGTTCTGACCCACAGAATTAACCAGGTTGGAAGAGACCTTCGAGTCCAATCTACTACCCAGCACCACCTAATCAGCTCAACCATGGCACCAAGTGCCTCATCCAGGCTCTTCTTAAACATTTCCAGGGATGGTGACTCCACCACCTCCCTGGGCAGCACATCCCAGTGGTCAGTCTCTCTTTCTGGGAAGAACTTTCTCATCACCTCCAGCCTAAACCTCCCCTGGCACAGCTTGAGACTGTGTCCTCTTGTTCTGTCCCTGGTTACCTGGGAGAAGAAATGGGAGAACCATTCACCTCCACTCAGCTGGGTGAATGGCCACACATGCATCTTTCTGTGCATTTGGGATATTGTTTATGTAGGGGAGAATAAGGTGAGTGCTATTAGAACTGAGAAGGACCAAGCCCAGGCTTTTGTATCAGAAGACCACCAAATTGCTACTGCAGCTGGATTTGTAGCAAAGAAAGATAAATTTGGGGCCCCATCCCTGGAGATAGAACAGAATGGAATGGAATGGAATGGAATGGAATGGAATGGAATGGAATGGAATGGAATGGAATGGAATAGAATAGAATAGAATAGAATAGAATAGAATAGAATAGAATAGAATAGAATAGAATAGAATAGACCAGGTTGGAAGAGACCTTCAAGATCATGGAGTCCAACCTATCATCCAACAGCACCTAATCAACTAACCCATGGCACCAAGCACCCTATCAAGTCTCCTCCTGAACACCTCCAGTGATGGTGACTCCACCACCTCCCCAGGCAGCCCATTCCAATGGGCAATCACTCTCTCTGTGTAGAACTTCCTCCTCACCTCCAGCCTAAACCTCCCCTGGCACAGCTTGAGACTGTGTCTTCTTGTTCTGGTGCTGGTTGCCTGGGAGAAGAGACCAACCTCTGCCTGTCCACAACCTCCCTTCAGGGAGCTGTAGAGAGCAATGAGGTCTCCCCTGAGTCTCCTCTCCTCCAGGCTAAGCAACCCCAGCTCCCTCAGCCTCTCCTCACAGGGCTGTGTTCCAAACCCCTCACCAACTTTGTTGCCCTTCTCTGGACACCTTCCAGCAAGTCAACCTCCTTCCTAAACTGAGGAGCCCAGAACTGGACACAGGACTCAAGATGTGGCCTAACCAATGCAGAGTCCAGGGGCACAATGACCTCCCTGCTCCTGCTGGCCACACTGTTCCTAATGCAGGCCAGGATGCCATTGGCCTTCTTGGCCCCCTGGGCACACTGCTGGCTCATGTTTAGGCAGCTGTCAATCAGCTCCCCCAGATATTCCAGGTGAGGCTGGACAGGGCTCTGGGCAACCTGATCTAGTTGGGGATGTGCCTGCTGAGTGCAGAGGGGTTTGGACTGGATGAGCTTTGGAGATCCCTTCCAGCCTAGACCATTCTATGACTCTGTGATCCTGTGATGGAGGGGAAGCACTTTCCACCATTTGACTTTCTAGAGCTAAGAAACAAAGTTAAAGGAGATGCAGGTTACCAACCCTGCTCTTTGCTGTGTTTAGCTGGCATAATATTAACTGATGGCTGGCATACAAACAGCCTCTGCTGGCCATCATGGATGCTTTTGGCCAGCACTGCTGTGGCTGATGGAATAAAACATGCAGGCAGGATACAGAGTGGGCCCGATCAACGTGCAGCTGTAGCTACAGGAACACCTGCCAGCTGAATGCTCTGCCAGGTACCTTGATCTGATTGAAGTCCAATCAAAACCTCTAATTAAATTTAATAGGGGTGCTTTCCTTTTATGTAAGACAATGACCAGACATAAATGAAATTAGGTGGAAGCTTTTCTTCTTCAGCACAGGGGAAACATGAACGCTGGAGCATCCTGTGGTCCTGCAGGAGCACCTGGTCCTGTCTAAATAGAATAGAGTAGAATTAACCAGGCTGGCAAAGACCTTCGAGATCATCCAGTCCAACCTATCACCCAGCACCATCTGATCAACTAAACCATGGCACCAAGGGCCTCATCCAGGCTCTTCCTACACACCTCCAGTGATGGTGACTACACCACCTCCCTGGGCAGCACATCCCAATGGGCAATCTCTCTGTCTGGGACAAACTTCTCCCTCACCTCCAGCCTAAACCTCCCCTGGTGCAGCTTGAGACTGTGTCCTCTTGTTCTGGTGCTGGGTGCTAGAGAGAAGAGACCAACCCCTACCTGGCTACAACCTCCCTTCAGGGAGTTGTAGAGAGCAATGAGGTCTCCCCTGAGCCTCCCCTTCTCCAGGCTAAGCAACCCCTGCTCCCTCAGCCTCTCCTCACAGGGCTGTGCTCCAGACCCCTCCCCAGCTTTGTTGCCCTTCTCTGGACACCTTCCAGCAAGTCAACCTCCTTCTTAAACTGAGGGGCCCAGAACTGGACACAGGACTCAAGGTGTGGCCTAACCAGTGCAGTGTACAGGGGCAGAATGACCTCCCTGCTCCTGCTGGCCACACTCTTCCTGATGCAGGCCAGGATGCCATTGGCCTTCTTGCCCCCCTGGACACACTGCTGGCTCATGTTCAGTCTACCACCAACCAACACCCCCAGGTCCCTTTCTGTCTGACTCAGAATGAGAGCTTCTGACATAGGTTTTGGGTTTAAGTCCAGGCTCTGGCAGTGCCAGCTGAATGCCATCTGTGGCTCTTGTCAGCAACAGACACCCAAACAGAAATGACAGAGATGATGTGTGGCCATTTGAGCCTTGAAGAGGGCCACAGAGTTGCACCCTGCAGGAGCTGGGGTGTCCAGGAGGGGTGCTGGGAGTGTCATCTTTGTGTTTCTTCCCATAAATCCTGCATTCCTATCCAGGGGGCTGCAAAGATATTCTCTTTGTCTTCCTTCCCTCTCTGCTCCTGTGGGAGGCACCTCTTTAAGCTTTGGTATTTTTGCTGTGTAGTTATGGCCCAGGCATGGGGAGTGTAGAGCAGCCCTGATGGGCCTGGGGAGAGAGAAACACAGGAAGGCAGCTTGAGCCTGGCCAGCCTGAACCCACCCAGCGATGGGGGAGAAGGAAGAGCCCTGGGGGCTAAGTTAAACCCCAGAAGGGGGAAGGAAGAGCACTGGGAGTTTGGTCTGATTTGGTGGAAGGTTTTGTGTGTCTGCTTTGGATTAATGGGCTTGTGTGTCAAGGGCAGGCTTTGGCAGACACTTTGGTCTGCTCCCCACTTTGTAACTGTAGTGCTGTAGTCTGTAAAACAGCCTCTCTGCCTGACCCTGACATCACTGCCCCCTCCAGCTGTGGGAGCATTAGCCTGCTGAGCAATCTGCCTGCTCATGAAACAGGATCACAGCTCACCCAAAGAGATCATCCAGTCCAAGCCCCCTGCCACAGCAGCACCATAGAATCCAGCACAGGTCACACAGGAACACATCCAGACAGGGCTGCAAAGGCTCCACAGAAGGAGACACCACAACCTCTCTGGGCAGCCTGCTCCAGGGCTCTGGCACCCTCACAGTCAACAAGTTCCCCTTTGTGTTGGGGTGGAACCTCCTGTGCTGCAGCTTACATCCATTGATCCTTGTGCTATCCCAGGGCACAGTGAGCAGAGGCTGTCCCTGTCCCTTCCTTCCTGACCCCCAGCCCTCAGCTATTGACAGACACTGATCAGATCCCTCTCAGCCTTCTCCTCTCCAGACTCAACAGCCCCAGGGCTCTCGGCCTCTCTTCCCTAGGCAGTGCTCCAGTCCCCTAATCATCCTCATAGCCCTCTGCTGGACTCTCTGCAGCAGATCCCTGTCCCTCCTGAACTGGGGAGCCCAGAACTGAATGCAGTATTCAAGATGAGGTCTCAGCAGGGCAGAGCAGAGGGGGAGGAGAACCTGCCTGGATCTGCTGGACACACTCTTCTGGATGCACCACAGGACCCCATTGGCCTTCTTGGCCCTCAGGGCACGTTGCTGTCCCATGCAGAGCTTGTTGCCCACCAGCACTGCCAGGTCCTTCTCCCCAGGGCTGCTCTCCAGCAGATCCCCTCCCAACCTGTGCTGCTGCAGTTTATTCTTCCTCCCCAGGCAGGAGGAGGAACCATGACAAGAGGTTTGTAGAAGGTTTCCAGGTCTAAAGCACAGCTGTGTTATTTATCCTGCATTGTAAATGATGGAGTGAAGCTCACAGGCTTGGAATCCCACAGGTTCTTCCCTTTGAGGGTGGCAGAGCACTTGAACAGAGAGTTTGTGGAGTCTCCATCTCTGGAGGCATTCCAAACCCACCTGCATGATTTACTGTGGCTGATCCTGGTCTAACAGGAGGGGGTTGGACTGGATGATCTTCAGAGGCCCTTCCAACCCCCACCACTCTGTGATCCTGTGATTTGGTGGGTCTGGTATTTTGATCCAAGCTTTTAATTTGGCAATGAATGCATTTCCACATTGATGGTGATGATGCTTGGCCCCTGCTACATTGATACTTAGTCACTTTCATACCAGGAGCTGAAAGAAAACCCGCAAAAGGCAGAGAAGAATGTGGATAACAGCTTCAGGGAAGGAGATGAATGCTGGTGTCCTGTGAAACTGCTGAGGTACCCAAACCCTTGCTTCACTGCTTTGAAAGAAGAAATTCTGCAGGAATGGATTGTGCAAAATGTAAACTAGGAAGGGCAGCCAAGGATTCCTCACAGCCTTCTCCTTCTTCCAGCTGAACATAGAACCATAGAATGGGCTGGGCTAGAAGGCACCTCCAAAGCTCACCCAGTCCACCTCCTGCAGTCAGCAGGGACACCCCCAACTAGAGGGTTGCCCAGAGCCCTGTCCAGCCTCACCTTGAAGATCTCCAGGGATGGAGCCTCAACCACCTCCCTGGGCAACCTGTGCCAGTGTTCCACCACCCTCATGGTGCAGAACTTGTTGCTTACGTGCAAGCTAAACCTGCTCTGCTCTCATATCAAACCATTGCTCCTCATTCAACAGATCCAAGTGCCAGGGGCTGCACTTTGGCCACAACAACCCCATGCAGAGCTACAGGCTGGGGTCAGAGTGGCTGGAGAGCTGCCAAACAGAGAGGGACCTAGGGGTGCTGATTGACAGCTGCCTAAACATGAGCCAGCAGTGTGCCCAGGCAGCCAAGAAGGCCAAGGGCATCCTGGCCTGTATCAGGAATAGTGTGGCCAGCAGGAGCAGGGAAGTCATTGTGCCCCTGGACTCTGCACTGGTTAGGCCACACCTTGAGTCCTGTGTCCAATTCTGGGTCCCTCAGTTTCAGAAGGACATTGAGAGACTTGAAGGTGTCCAGAGAAGGGCAAGGAGGCTGGGGAGAGGCCTTGAGCACAGCCCTGTGAGGAGAGGCTGAGGGAGCTGGGGTTGCTTAGCCTGCAGAAGAGGAGGCTCAGGGGAGACCTCATTGCTCTCTACAACTCTCTGAAGGGAGGTTGTAGCCAGGTGGGGGTTGGTCTCTTCACTCAAGCAGCCAGCACCAGAACAAGAGGACACAGTCTCAAGCTGTGCCAGGAGAAGTTTAGGCTGGAGGTGAGGAGAAAGTTCTTCCCTGAGAGAGTCGTTCACCATGGGGATGTGCTGCCCAGGGAGGTGGTGGTGTCCCCATCCCTGGAGGTGTTCAAGAGGGGATTGGATGTGGCACTTGGTGCCATGAGGTTGGTGGTGACAGGTTGGACTCAATGATCTTTGAGGTCTCTTCCAACCTTGGTGATACTCTGATACTGTGATACTGTCCCTGCAGGCCTTTGCAGCAGTCCCTCTGCAGCCTTCTTGTAGATCCTCTCAGGTCCTGGAAAGCTGCTATTAGGTCTGCCTGGAGCCTTCTCTTCTCCAGACTGAACACCCCCACTTTTCTCAGTCTGTCCTTGTAGGAGAGGTATTCTAGCCCCCAGTCATCTTCTCTGCCCTGGTGAGGCCACACCTGAGGTATTGTATCCAGCTCTGGGCTCCCAAGTCAAGAGGGAGTGGGATCTGCTGGAGAGAGTCCAGTGGAGGGCCACAAAGATGCTGAAGGGAGTGGAGCATCGTTCTGATGGTGAGAGGCTGAGTGACATGGGATCCACTCCATCAGGCCCTTGATCTCTGAATCATGGCTGTTGCCACCAAACTGTGTCACTTCTCTCTAGTTTCAGGAGCTTTCCATTAGCTCCAGGGGGGCACTGTGCCTGAGCAGCTTCTCACTGCCACGAAGATCCACCTCACAGTGGCTCTGCAGCCCAGGAAGATGTCTGGCTGCAGCCTGTCCACAGGGGGAAAGATGTTGCTGCAGCATCAGGACAACAACTGGGTCTTGACTGATTGTAGTCACCCTCCCTGGAGGTGCTCAAGAAAGCTGTGAACATGGGCAGTGTAGGACGTGGCTTAATGGCCCTGGTGACCATGAATTGATGGTTGAACCCAAGGATCCTAGGAGTCTTTCCCAGCCAAACCAATTCTGTAAGTCTATGATTCTGCCTTGCTCATTTATTGCAGTGGTTATTGCCTGTGGCTTGCAAGGAGTTTAGGGTAGCTGTGTCTTCTCTGTGTATTTCTCTGCTCTGCTGTTGATGTGCCTCAATGACTTTGAATCATGTTAGTCTTTATCTTACATGATGGTTACTGCACCTTTGTGCCTGGAAAATGGTTGCTGTGTTACCCAATCTCCAGCATTCTGAAAGGAGGCTGATAAATTTCACTCTTCTTAAATGGACTGTGGGTTTTTTCCCCCCCTGTCCCTAATGCTGGACTGTTCAGGACTATCCTCTAGAAGGAAAATGAGGCACAAATCTCTTCTATTCTTCTCCTCTCCCTGCAAGATCACACAGTCACAGAATGGAGCTCTGGAGGTCATATAGTCCAATATCCCTGCTAAAACAGGATCACCTAATCACCTCTCTCCAGAGGAGACTCCACAGCCTCTCTGGGCAGCCTGCTCCGGTGCTCCAGCACCCTCAGAGGGAAGTCTTCCCTTTATGTTTAAGTGAAACCTCCTTTGTTCTGCTCTGCACCCACTGCACCTTGTCCTGTCACTAAGCACCACTCAAATGAGCCCAGCCCCAGCCTCTTGACTCCACCCTTTAGCTATGGATCAGCATTGATCAGATCATAGAATAGAACTATAGAATCAGTCAGGGTTGGAAGGGACCACAAGGATCATCTAGTTCTAACCCCCCTGCCATGGGCAGGGGCACCTCACACTAGATCAGGCTGGCCAGAGCCTCATCCAGCCTGGTGGTCCTCTCAGGCTGTTCTTCTCCTGGCCAGATAGTCTCATGTCACTCATCTTGTCATCATCAGAGATGCTCCACTGCCTTCAGCACCTTTGTGGCCCTCGCCTGGACACCCTCTAGTCCCTCTTCAACTGAGGAGCCCAGAACTGGACTCAAATACTGCAGGTGTGGCCTCACCAGGACAGAGAAGAGGAGGAGAGCCTCCTTCTACCTGCTGCCCACACAGCTCTCAAAGCACCCTGAGGGACTGTTGTCTTTCTTGGCCACCAGAACAAATTGCTGTCTGATGTGGATCATGTTGCTCACCAGCACTTCCAGGTCCTTCCTCACAGAGCTGTTTTCCCTCAGTTCAAGGGAAGTTTAGGCTGGAGGTGAGGAGAAAGTTCTTGCCTGAGAGAGCTGTTAGCCGTTGAAATGTGCTGCCCAGGGAGGTGGTGGAGTCCCCATGCCTGGAGGTGTTCAAGAGGGGATTGGATGTGGCACTTGGTGCCATGGTCTAGTCATGAGGTCTGTGGTGACAGGTTGGACTTGATGATCTTTGATGTCTCTTCCAACCTTGGTGGGACTGTGATACTGTGAGACTCAAGGCACTGACAGAGTGAAGGAGTTGAGTGGGACAGAATATTGCCCAAAATCAGTTCCTTATCTTCCCAGTGGCTGCTGCATTTCTGCCACACTTCTACCTGCTGAAGCATTTGATGGCACAGGAGCAGGAGCAGGTTGTTCAGGCTGCTCACATCAAAACACTGGAAGGGATCACACACATTAATTGTACTGCCACTGGTGTGTGCCCTCCAAACCAAATGTCCATCTCCATGCTTGGTTACCAGTACCAGGAGTCTTGGCATGCACACTGTGATCCATCTCCACAACCCATTGCCAGCACCCAGGACTCCTGGCTTGCACCCTATGGAGCTCCAGAGCAGATGCTAAACCATCCTCTGTGGTGTGTGCAGGGATGTGCTGGCAAGCTCCCATTACACTGCTCTGGGAATGCTTTCCCTAACCTGAGACTTCCCTTCTCTTTTCCCAGCAGGCTCAGAAAAACAAAAGGATGCTGTGAACCACCTCCTGCCAGCTGCTTCTTTTTGCCTCAAGAAATAACCTGGGAGGCAAAACTCACAATGGCCTCCACAAACAGAAGGTGGCAGTTCTTCCATCACTGGCCTGCCCTTAAACAACTTCAGAAGCTTCTCCCATATGATGCACAGCTTTTCATACACCAGGGCACACAGATTCAAGTCTCAAGCACTCTGAAGAAAAGCCAGGAGGCTAAAGCATCCTTCTGGCCACCATGCATTAGATTTGTTGAGCTTATCTCATATGCACACAACATAGGATCACAGAGCAGTCAGGGCTGGAAGGAACCTCAAGGATCATCCAGTTCCATCCCCCCTGCCATGGCCAGGGACACCTCACACTACAGCAGGTTGCTTACAGCTGCATCCAGCCTGGCCTGAAAAACCTCCAGGGATGAGGCTTCCACCACCTCCCTGGGCAACCTGTGCCAGGCTCTCACCACCCACATGGAGAACAACTTCTTCCTAACATCCAAGCTGAATCTACCTATTTCTAGTTTTAATCCATCCCCACCAGTCCTATCACTCCCTGATACTCTCAAAAGTCCCTCCTCAGCTTTCTTGCAGCCCCCTTCACAGTATCATAGTAGCATAGTATCAGTCAGGGCTGGAAGGGACCGCAAGGATTATCTAGTTCCAACCCCCCTGCCATGGGCAGGGACACCTCACACTACATCAGGCTGGCCAGAGCCTCATCCAGCCTGGGCTTAAACACCTTGAAGGCACAGGAATTGGCGGTTCCCACGTGCCGGAAGGCAAGCCGGCGGGGAAGGCGACCAGCCTGGATGAGCAAGCAGCTCCTGGAGGATTTAAGGGGGAAGAGGAGGCTGTATCACCTTTGGAAGGAGGGGAAGGCTTCTCGAGGTATGTTCAAGGAAGCTGTTAGATTATGTAGGAATAAAATTAGGGAGGCAAAGACCCAGCTGGAACTGAAGCTGAACACCTCAGTCAAAGACAATAAAAAGCATTTTTATAAATCTATTAACAAAAAGAAGGGCAGGAAGAACCTGAACTCCCTAGTGGACCTGGAGGGGAACGCGGTGACTGAAGACAAGGAGAAGGCTGAGGTCCTGAACACCTTCTTTGCTTCAATGTTTAACAGCAAGGCAGGATTTCAGGAGGAGTGGCCTCTGGAGCTGGGCGATGGGGTCGGGGAGCAGTGTAACGCCCTGGAAATCCATGAGGAGTTAGTTCGGGACCTGCTGAGCCACTTGGACACTCACAAGTCCATGGGACCAGATGGGATCCATCCTAGGGTGCTGAGAGAGCTGGCAGATGTGCTAGCTAGGCCACTCTCCATCATTTTCCTCCAGTCCTGGCTCACAGGTGAGGTCCCAGGTGACTGGAAACTGGCCAACGTGGTCCCCATCCACAAGAAGGGTCGGATGGAGGAACCTGGAAACTACAGGCCGGTCAGCCTGACCTCAGTGCCAGGGAAAGTGATGGAGCAGATTATCCTGGGGGCAATAACTGCACACCTGAAGGATGGCCAAGGGCTCAGGCTCAGCCAGCATGGATTTACAGTACAGTATCACTAAGGTTGGAAGAGACCTCAAAGATCATCGAGTCCAACCTGTCACCACAGACCTCATGACTAGAGCAGAGAGGACACTACTGCCCACTGCAGGCTTGAACTCATGACCTTCCCGTTAAGGGTCTTATGCGCTACCAACTGAGACACTCGGTTCATTTAGGAAGGGCAGGTCCTGCCTCTCCAACCTGATCTCTTTCTATCATCAGGTGACTGCCTGGTGGATGTGGGGCAGGCTGTGGATGTGGTCTACCTGGACTCCAGCAAGGCCTTTGACACCGTCCTCCACAGCAAACTGCTGACTAAGCTGTCAGCCCGTGGATTGGACAGCAGCACTCTGAGCTGGATTAGGAACTGGCTGGAGGGCCGAGCCCAGAGAGTGGTGGTGAATGGTGCCACAGCCAGCTGGAGGCCAGTCACCAGTGGTGTGCCCCAGGGATCAGTGCTGGGCCCTGTCCTCTTCAACATATTCATCGATGATCTGGATGAAGGGGTAGAGTCAGTCATCAGCAAGTTGGCAGATGACACCAAGTTGGGAGTAGATGTTGGTCAGTTAGAGGGTAGAAAGGCTCTGCAGAGGGACTTCAACCGACTGGTCAGATGGGCAGAGTCCAACAGGATGGCATTTAACACATCCAAGTGCCAGGGGCTGCACTTTGGCCACAACAACCCCATGCAGAGCTACAGGCTGGGGTCAGAGTGGCTGGAGAGCTGCCAAACAGAGAGGGACCTGGGGGTGCTGATCGACAGCCACCTGAATATGAGCCAGCAGTGTGCCCAGGTGGCCAGGAGGGCCAATGGCATCCTGGCCTGCATTAGGAATAGTGTGGCCAGCAGGAGCAGGGAGGTCATAGTGCCCCTGTACTCTGCTTTGGTTAGGCCACCCCTTGAGTCCTGTGTCCAGTTCTGGGCCCCTCAGTTTAAGAAGGACATTGAGACACTTGAGCGTGTCCAGAGAAGGGCAACAAGGCTGGGGAGAGGCCTTGAGCACAAGCCCTATGAGAAGAGGCTGAGGGAGCTGGGATTGTTTAGCCTGGAGAAGAGGAGGCTCAGGTGTGACCTCATTGCCCTCTACAACTACCTGAAGGGTGGTTGTAGCCAGGAAGGGGTTGGCCTCTTCTCCCAGGCAACCAGCACCAGAACAAGGGGACACAGTCTCAAGCTGCGCCAGGGGAGGTTCAGACTCGAGGTGAGGAGGAAGTTCTTCACCGAGCGAGTCATTCGTCATTGGAACGGGTTGCCCAGGGAGGTGGTTGAGTCATCGACCCTGGAGGCGTTCAAGGGGAGATTGGACATGGCACTTGGTGCCATGGTCTAGTCATGGGGTCTGTGTTGATAGGTTGGACTCGATGATCCTTGAGGTCCTTTCCAACCTAAGTGATACTGTGATACTGTGATACCTCCAGGGACAGGGCCTCAACCACCTCCCTGGACAACCCACAGTATCACAGTATCACAGTATCACAGTATCACTTAGGTTGGAAAGGACCTCGAGGATCATCGAGTCCCATTCCAGGGCTTCACCACTCTCATGGGGAAGAACTTCCTCCTCACCTCCAGCCTCAATCTCCACACCTCCAGCTTCATTCCATTCCCCCTAGTCCTATCACTCCCTGAGATCCTGAGCAGTCCCTCCCCAGCCTTCCTGTAGCCCCCTTCAGATACTGGAAGGCCACAATGAGGTCACCTGGAAGCCTTCTCCTTTCCAGACTGCAGAACCCCAACTCCCTCAGCCTGTCTCCATAGGAGAAGAGCTCCAGCCCTCTTCCCCTCTCTCTTTGCATTGACAGCTATGTCATCCTTGGATCAGGGAAATGCTACCCCCAAAAGAGACATTATTTAGAGTGCTTTTTTTCCAGATCATTTAGGTACTTGGAGATGACCACAGAAAAATTAGGGTTCCTGTACCAGCCCAGATGGATCCACACAGCCAGGTCATACAACATTCGGCTGCACTTCTGCCCATTCCCAGTTTTCATGCTATAAAGATACCACTGCAAGGATCTGCAGCAAAAGCTCCACTTGATGTCAGGTGTGTAATCTGAAGCAAGCATAGGCAATGTTAGCATCTGATCAACAGGCTGCCTCGTGTGTGTAGGTGTGCTCAAGCTCTGTGGTGCACATGGACCACCTTCTAGAGACTCACTGTCAGGTAAATATGAATATGGAGCTCTGCCTGCTGAATCTCTTCTGTCCTGCCTTTCTCCACCTTGTCCTGTCCTGGGGTTAGACTGGAACATGTCCAGAGAAGGGCAACAAAGCTGGGGAGGGGTCTTGAGCACAAGCCTTACAAGGAGAGGCTGAGGGAGCTGGGGTTGCATAGCCTGGAGAAGAGGAGGCTCAGAGGAGACCTCCTTGGTCTCTACAACTCCCTGAAGGGAGGTTGTAGCCAGGTGGGGGTTGGTCTCTTCTCCCAGGCAAGCAGCACCAGAACAAGAGGACACAGTCTCAAGCTGCACCAGGGGAAGTTTAGGCTGGAGGTGAGGAGAAAGTTTTTCCCAGAGAGAGTGATTCGTCATTGGGATGTGCTGCCCAGGGAGGTGGTGGAGTCCCCATCCCTGGAGGTGTTCAAGAGGGGATTGGATGTGGCACTTGGTGCCATGGTTTAGTGGTCAGGAGGTGCTGGGTGACAGGTGAAGGACAACAAAAAGTCCTTCTATAAATACATTAATAGCAAGAGGAAGGGAAAGGACAACCTCCACTCCTTGGTGGACACGGAGGGGAACATTGTAACAAAGGATGAGGAAAAGGCAGAGATACTTAACACCTTCTTTGCCTCAATTTTTACTAGAAGGACAGAACGTCTTCCTGACAGCTGGCCTGCAGAGCTGGCAGAAGGAGCCAGGGAGCTGCATAGTTTCCCTATGTTCCATGAGGCGGTGGTTGGAACTCTCCTTAGCAGCTTGGATCCCCACAAGTCCATGGGACCAGATGGGATTCATCCTAGGGTGCTGAGAGAGCTGGCAGATGAGCTGGCCAAGCCACTCTCCATCATTTTTCACCAGTCCTGGCTCACTGGAGAGGTCCCAGAGGACTGGAAGCTGGCCAACATGGTGCCCATCCATAAGAAGGGCCGGTTGGATGAGCAAGGGAATTATAGGCCTGTCAGCCTGACCTCAGTGCCAGGCAAGATTACGGAACAGGTCATCCTGAGTGCCATCACACAGCACTTACAGGATGGCCAAGGGATCAGGCCCAGCCAGCATGGATTTAGGAAGGGCAGGTCCTGCCTGACCAACCTGATCTCCTTCTATGATCAGGTGACTGCCTGCTGGATGTGGGGCAGGCTGTGGATGTAGTCTACCTGGACCTCAGCAAGGCCTTTGACACCGTCCCCCATAGCAAACTGCTGGCCAAGCTGTCAGCCCCTGGCTTGGATAGCAGCACTCTGAGCTGGGTTAGGAACTGGCTGGAGGCTGAGCCCAGAGAGTGGTGGTGAATGGTGCCACATCCAGCTGGCAGCCAGGCACCAGTGGTGTGCCCCAAGGATCAGTGCTGGGCCCTGTGCTCTTTAACATCTTTATTGATGATCTGGATGAGGGCATTGAGTCCATCATCAGTAAATGTGCAGATGACACCAAGCTGGGGGCAGGAGTTGATCTGCTGGAGGGTGGAGAGGCTCTGCAGAGGGACCTCGACAGGCTGGGCAGATGGGCAGAGTCCAAGGGCAGGAGATTGAACACATCCAAGTGCCAGGTCCTGCACATTGGCCACAGCAACCCCAAGCAGTGCTACAGGCTTGGGTCAGAGTGGCTGAGAGCAGCCAGGCAGAGAGGGACCTGGGGGTACTGGTTGATGGTAGGCTGAACATGAGCCTGCAGTGTGCCCAGGCAGCCAAGAGGGCCAATGGCATCCTGGGCTGCATCAGGAAGAGTGTGGCCAGCAGGAGCAGGGAGGTCATTCTGCCCCTGTACACTGCACTGGTTAGGCTGCACCTTGAGTCCAGTGTCCAGTTCTGGGCTCATCAGTTTAGGAAGGAGGTTGACTTGCTGGAAGGTGTCCAGAGAAAGGCAACAAAGCTGGGGAGGGGTTTGGAACACAGCCTTGTGAGGAGAGGCTGAGGGAGCTGGGGTTGCTTAGCCTGGAGAAGAGGAGACTCAGGGGTGACCTTTTTGCTCTCTAAAACTACCTGAAGGGAGGTTGTAGACAGGCAGAGGTTGGTCTCTTCTCCCAGGCACCCAGCACCAGAACAAGAGGACACAGTCTCAGGCTGTGCCAGGGGAGGTTCAGGTTTCATTCCAAAAGTCATGGCAGTGTGGAGAAGACCCCACTGAGTGGAAAAGGGAAAACATAAACCCCATTTTCAAATTGGGATAGAAGGATGACATAGGGAACTGTAGTCCAGTCAGTTACACCTCTGTGCCCACTGAGATCAAGGAACAGATCCTCCTGGAGGCATTGCTGAAGCAGAAGATTAAAGAAAAGGTGTTTTCATACAATCAAAACAGCTTCACCAAGGGCAAATCCTGCCTGACAAACCTGGCGGCCCTCTATGACAAGGTCACAACATCAATAGACAAGGGGAGAGCAACTGATGTCATTGATCTGGACCCGAGCAAAGCCTTCGACACTGTCCCATATGACATCCTGGTCTCCAAGCTGGTTTGATGGATGGACCATTCAGTGGATAAAGAACTGTGTGATGGCCACACTCAAAGGGTGGCTGTCAATGGGTCCATGTCTGAGTGAAGGCCAATGACAAGTGGAGTCTCTCAGGGATCAGTACTGGAACTGCTCTTGTCATTGGTGACATGTGGCATTGAGTGCACCCTCAGCAAGTTCGCCGATGACACCAAGCTGTGTGGTGCAGCAGACATGGTTGGAGGGGAGGGATCCATCCAGAGGGACAGGTTGGATATTAGGAAGAAGTTCTATACAGAAAGTGTGATTGCCCATTGGAATGGGCTGCCCAGGGAGGTGGTGGAGTCACCATCATTGGAGGTGTTCAGGAGGAGACTTGATGGGGTGCTTGGTTGCGTGGTTTAGTTGTTTAGGTGGTGTTGGTTTGGTTGATAGGTTGGACACAATGATCTTGAATGTCTCTTCCAACCTAGTCTGGTCTATTCTAAATAAAGGTTTATTCTAAATAAAGGTTGGACTTGATGATCTTTGAGGTCTTTTCCAGCCTTATTGATTCTATTCTATGATTCTATGATTGTATTCTATGAATCCTTCAATCATCTCAGCTGGAAAAGCACTGTCAGTGCACACAGTCCAATCCTTCTCTAACTCTGCCAAACCTGGGGCTGAGCCATGGCCCTCAGCATCACAGCTCTGCCCCTCTGAAACACCTCCAGGGATGGGGATTCAACCACCTCCCTGGGCAGCCTGTGCCAGTGCTTGAGAACCTTCCAGTGAATAAGGTTCCTCTAATGTCCAACCTATACCTCCCCTGGTGCTAACTGAGGTCTTTTACTTTCCTTCTTTCACTTACTACTAGGGAGAAGACACTGAACTGCACTTCACTCCAACCTCTCCTCAGGGAGCTGTAGAGAGCAATGAAGTCTCCCCTCAGCCTCCTTTTCTCCAGCCTGAACACCCCCAGCTCCCTCAGCTGCTCCTTCCCAGCCCTGTTCTCCAGACCCTTCCCCAGATTCATTGCCCTTCTCTGGACCTGCTCCAGCTCCTCAATGTCCTTCTTGCAGTGAGGGCCCCAGAAGTGCTCTCAGTACTCAAGGTGTGGCCTCCCCAGTGCTGAGCAGAGGAGGACAATCACCTCCCTGCTCCTGCTGGTCACACTCTTCCTGCTGCAAGCCCAGCTCGATGTAGCATGCCAGGGAATCAATCTGAGCCACTGGGCTTCAGCAAAAGGATTTGCTCCCTGGTTCTCTGTCCTGTAGAAGAAAGGTGAACCTCAGACAATTTAAGCACAGCTCCTCTTATGGTTATTTCCAGCTAGGCAGTGACAAAGAAGCTGATCCTGTAAATCAGTGCAGAGACTCCCATTCCCTTTTGCAGACCCTAATAAAGGCCCAGCGGCCCTGTTTATCTGTGAGATTGCTGCTGTCACTCGAGGGATGAACTCCTGCTCATGAGGGGAGATGAGTTTGATGTAGCCCTGATAAACAGCATCTGCTTTGCTCAAGGAGATCCTGTGGAAAAATCCTCTCTGACAAGGTGGGAAGGGAGCCTCTGCATCTCCTTGTACTGGATGAAATGGGACAGCTCTACATTAGCACCTTGCCTTTCATTCAAACCTCTGTAGTGTTAACTTTCACCTGTGATCTTTCCTTCAGAACCTTCTTCTGTTCCAGTTCTGAGCTTCGTTAAAAGGGTTGCTGTAGAAATGGTCATATCCTGATCCCTGTGATGTGCTGAAAGTACCCACACAGAATCACAGAACTGGGGGGGTTGGAAGAGAACTTTGAGGCCATAAACCCAACCACTCACCAAGAGCTCACAATCCTACCACTACTGCTGAGCTACTGCCACTAAACCACAGCCTGAAGCTCCACATCCACAATAGAATAATAGAATAAACCAGGTTGGAAGAGAACTTCAAGATCATCAAGTCCAACCTATCACCCAACACCACCTAATCAACTAACCCATGGCACCAAGCACCCTATCAAGTCTCCTCCTGAACACCTCCAGGGAAGGTGATTCCAACACCTCCTTGGGCAGCACATTCCAATGGGCAATCACTCTCTCTGTGTAGAACTTCGTCCTAACCTCCAGCCTAAACCTCCCCTGGCACAGCCTGAGACTGTGTCCTCTTGTTCTGGTGCTGGCTGCCTGGGACAAGAGACCTGGCTACAACCTCCCTTCAGGGAGTTGTAGAGAGTAATGAGGTCTTCCCTGAGCCTCCTCTTCTCCAGGCTAAGCAACTCCAGCTCCCTCAGTCTCTCCTCATAGGGCTGTGCTCCAAGCCCCTCACCAACTTTGTTGCCCTTCTCTGGACTCGTTCCAGCAACTCAACCTCCTTCCTAACCTGAGGGGCCCAGAACTGGACACAGGACTCAAGGTGTGGCCTAACCAGTGCAGTGTACAGGGGCAGAATGACTTCCCTGCTCCTGCTGGCCACACTGTTCCTCATGCAGGCCAGGATGCTGTTGGCCCTCTTGGCTGCCTGGGCACACTGCAGGCTCATGTTCAGCCTGCCATCAACCGACACCCTCAGGTCCCTCTCTGTTTGGGAGCTCTCCAGCCACTCTGACCCCAACCTGTAGCTCTGCCTGAGGTTGTTGTGGCCAATGTGCAGAACCTGGCACTTGGATGAGTTCAATCTCCTGCCCATCTGTCCAGCCTGTCGAGGCTGCCCTTCTCCAGGTTAGAATGTTCCATGTCACTCAGCCTCTCATCGTCAAAGAGATCCTCCACTCCCTCCAGCATCTTTGTGGCCCTCCGTTGGACACTCTTCAGTATATCCCTGCCCCTCTTGACCTGGGGAGCCCAGAAATGGACTCAACATTTCAGGTGTAGCCTCAGCAGGAGAAAGCAGACATAGAGAACCTCCCTCGACCTGTTGCTCACACTCTTCTTCCTGCACCCCAGAATACTGTTGGCTGCCTTGGCCACAAGGGCACCTTGCTGACTGATGTGGAACATGTTGTTCAGCAAGAGTTCCAGGTCCTTCTCTGTAGAGCTGCTTCCCAGCAGGCCAGCTCCTCACCCCTACAGGAGCAGGGGTCTGTTGCCTCCTGGGTGCTATGCCTTTTAAGGCTGGGATGTGTCTACCAGCTGTGTTAATACTGGTCCAGCAGAAAATAAAGCAGAGCAGTGGTGCAAGCCAAGGCGTATTTATCTGCTCAGCGTTTGTCATCAGAGCAGTAGGTAGAAATTCCCAGTTAGCTGTCTGCAGCTGATCTAACCCTGCCTTGATCAGAAATGGGCAAGGACCGAAGAGCTGCACAGAGCACGCAGCCTCACAGCAGCACTTTCCTTCTTGGAGCCGCAGGATCCTGGTGAGAAGGCTTTGTGCCAAGGCTTCAGGAAGAAACTCTGAATTGTGGCATTGTGGAAGGTCAAAGCAGCCCTGTGACCCCCTGAAAAAGGGGAGATAAAGCAGGTCTCAGCTCCTGCTGGTGCACAGCTGTGCAGGGGCCATGGGAATGGCTTTGCCACATGAACAGAAATATGACATCTAAAAGGTTTTTTTTTCCCCCCAGAAGAGCAAACAGATCAGACTTTGGTGTGGCTTTGATAGGAGGAAGACTCTTTTTGTCTCTCTGCTCAAAGCTTTCACTTAGTCCTGTGGCAGCCTGGGGACACAGGTGACAGCCTGGGCTGCAGTCAGCCATTCAGGGCACGGCTTTGCCTCGCCGCTGGCCCTTTGCTCGCAGGACTATCTTGACCTCAGAGTTCTCTTTCTGAAGGTGACTTGAAGAGTGATGCCCAGCAGGAGCAGGTTTGTCCCACAAGTCCTTCCACAGGACACAACCGCACACAGCAAGCTCCAGCAAGCTCCTTGGGAAAGCCTTGAAGTTTAAGTGAGTGGGATTTGGTCTGGAAGAGTTATTTGGTGTTAGAGAAGGGAGGAAGCAGGCAGACAGGCATGCTGAGCATAAACAAGGGCAGGACAAGCCAGCAAGGATGAGAAAAAGGGAATTTCCCATATGGGTGAGCAAATAAATAGAAGTGGCCTGTGGTGCCATACAATTCCCCAGTGACAAGAAAAAAAGCAAGGTGGTGGTGCCCAGATCCTGCAAGGCCCTGACTCCTCTTCATAGTATCAGAGAATCACAGAATCAGTCAAGGTTGGAAGGGACCACAAGGATCAGCTAGTTCCAACCCCCTGCCATGGGCAGGGACACCCCACACTACATCAGCCTGGCCACAGTCTCAGCCAGCCTGGCCTTAAACACCTCCAGGGACAGGGCCCCAACCACCTCCCTGGACAACCCATTCCAGGGCTTCACCACTCTCCTGGGGAAGAACTTCCTTCTCACCTCCAGCCTCAATCTCCCCACCTCCAGCTTCATTCCATTCCCCCTAGTCCTAGCACTCCCTGAGATCCTGAGCAGTCCCTCCCCAGCCTTCCTGTAGCCCCCTTCAGATACTGGAAGGCCACAATGAGGTCACCTGGGAGCCTTCTCTTCTCCAGACTGAACAGCCCCAACTCCTTCAGTCTGTCCTCACAGGAGAGGTGCTCCAGCCCTCTGCTCATCCTCCTGGCCCTTCTCTGGACACCTTCCAGCACCTCCAGATCCCTCTTGCAATAGGGGCTCCAGAACTGGAGGCAGTACTGCAGGTGGGGTCTCAGCAGAGCTGAGCAGAGGGGGAGAATCACCTCCCTTGACTTGATGCATTGCACAGAGAAACACAAGCCCACATCTTAGAGGACATTTGGAAGAGCATCACAAACACTTGCATTGAATGTGAAGGAAATGAGAAACTCTGCTGGAACAGGACTCAAGGTGTGGCCTAACCAGTGCAGAGTACAGGGGCACAATGACTCCCCTGCTCCTGCTGGCCACACTGTTCCTGATGCAGGCCAGGATGCCATTGGCCTTCTTGGCCACTTGGGCACACTGCTGGCTCATGTTTAGGCAGCTGTCAATCCCCAGGTCCCTCTCTGTTTGTCTGCTCTCAGCCACTCTGACCCCAGCCTGTAGCTCTGTATGGGGTTGTTGTGGCCAAAGTGCAGCCCCTGGCACTTGGACTTGTTGAATGCCATCCTGCTGGACTCTGCCCATCTGTCCAGCCTGTCCAGGTCCCTCTGCAGAGCCTCTCTACCCTCCAGCAGATCAACTCCTGCCCCCAGCTTGGTGTCATCTGCAAATTTACTGATGATGGACTCAATGCCCTCATCCACATCAGCAATGAAGATATTGAACAGGATGGGGCCCAGCACCGATCCCTGGGGCACACCACTGGTGCCTGGCTGCCAGCTGGCTGTGGCACCATTCACCACCACTCTCTGGGCTCAGCCTCCAGCCAGTTCCTAACCCAGCTCAGAGTGCTGCTATCCAAGCCAGGGGCTGACAGCTTGGCCAGGAGTTTGCTGTGGGGGATGGTGTCAAAGGCCTTGCTGGAGTCCAGGCAGACCACATCCACAGCCTGCCCTACATCCACCAGGCAGTCACCTGGGCATAGAAGGAGATCAGGCTGGAGAGGCAGGACCTGCCCTTCCTAAATCCATGCTGGCTGGACCTGAGCCCTTGGCCATCCTTCAGGTGTGCAGTTATTGCCCCCAGGATAATCTGCTCCATCACTTTCCCTGGCACTGTCACAGTATCACAGTATCACAGTATAACTTAGGTTGGAATGGACCTCAAGTATCATCGAGTCCAACCTATCACCACAGACCCATGACTAGACCATGGCACCCAGTGCCACATCCAATCCCCTCTTGAATGCCTCCAGGGACGATGACTCAATCACCTCCCTGGGCAACCTGTTCCACCCATTCCACTGAGGTCAGGCTGCCAGGCCTGGAGTTTCCAGGTTCCTCCATCTGACCCTTCTTGTGGATGGGGACCACATTGGCCAGTTTCCACTCACCTGAGACCTCTCCAGTGAGCCAGGACTGGAGGAAAATGATGGAGAGCGGCTTGGCAGCTCATCTGCCAGCTCTCTCATCACCCCAGGCTTCTGCTAATCCCCATCCCTCAGCACCACCTCCCTGTCTCTTCCAAACACCTCCAGGGATGAGCAATCAGCCTCCTCCCTGAGCACTCTATTGCCCTTTTGGAGAATACTTTCAGTGAAAAAAAAGTCTTCTAACTCCCACCCTAAACCTCCCCATCAGCAACCTCAGGCCAGATCCTTTTCTCTTGTTCCTGGGTGGTGAGACTCTGGAAGGGGTCACCCAGGGAGGCAGTGAATTACTCACATTCTGGAGGGGTTCAAGGCCAGGTAGGACAGAGCCCAGAGCAGCCTGGTGTGGTGGGAGGTGTCCTTGCCCATGGCAGGGTGGTTGGAGCTAGATGCTGTTTAAGGTCCCTTCCAACCCAAACCACTCAATGCTTCGATGGCTGCTAAGCAAACTCTGCCTCTGGTTCTGGAACTCTGTACATGAGAACTCTCCAAACTGCAGCTGCTGGAGCAGTTGGTTTGTTCCACACCCCTCAGCCTCCACTTCTCCATCCCACTCTTGACAGCAAATATCACAAACCACCTTGCCATCACCACTCAACATCAACCTGTACACACCACTTCCTTCACTTCTGTGTGACCAGCACCTTCCACTTTCTCTCCTGGGAGAGGAAGACACTGCCTAATGGAAGAGCTGCTCACCTGAGGCCGCCTTTAACCTTTGGTGTCCCTTCACACCCTTGCTTTATTGATAACTCTGTGGTTAGGAGGGAGCTTTTGGTGAAAAACTCCAGTTGTGTTCAATATCTTTATCAATGACCTGGCTGAGGGCACTGAGAGTATGCTCAGCAAGTGCCTGATGATACCAAACTGGGGGGTGCCTGACACCTGCCAGGCTGTGCTGCCTTCCAACCAGAGCTGGACAGGCTGAGAGCTGGCTGCAGGCAAACCTCAGGAAGGTCAATAAGGACAAGTGCAGGGTCCTGCATCTGGGGAGGAACAACAGCAGGCACCAGGACAGGGTAGAGGCTGCCCTGCTGGAGAGCAGCTCCATGGAGAAAGACCTTGCAGTGCTGGTGGGCAGCAAGTTCTGCATGGGACAGCAATGTGCCCTGGGAACCAAGAGAGCCAAGGGGATCCTGGGGGGCAGCAAGGAAAGTGTGGCCAGCAGGGCTGGGGAGGTTCTGCTCCCCCTCTGCTCTGCCCTGCTGAGACCACAGCTGCAATCCTGTGTCCAGTTCTGGGCTCCCCAGGTCAAGAGAGACAGAGACCTGCTGGAGAGAGTCCAAGGGAGAGCCAGGAGGATGCTTAGGGGACTTGAGCATCTGCCCTGTGAAGAGAGACTGAGAGCCCTGGGGCTGTTTAGTCTGGAGAAGAGAAGGCTGAGAGGGGATCTGATCAATGCCTATCAATAGCTGAGGGCTGGGGGTCAAGTGGAGGGGGCCAAGCTCTTGTGGGTGGTGCACAGCAATAAGCCAAGGAACAATGGAGCCAAACTGGAGCAGAGAAGGTTTCAGCTCAAGATGAGGAGAAACTTCTTTGGTGTGAGGGTGACAGAGGCCTGGAGCAGGCTGCCCAGAGAGGTTGTGGAGTCTCCTGCTCTGGAGCCTTTCCAACCCCCCCTGGATGCATTCCTGTGCAGACTCCCCTGGGTGACCCTTTGGCAGGGGGTTGGACTGCTTGATCTCGTGTGGTCCCTTCCAACCTGTAAGGTACTGTGGTACAGTGAAATGCATTCTGCTGCCTGCAGTGTATTTATTTTAGTGGAAGAAAGAACTCTGGAAGGTCAGAACTTTTTCATTTGCTAACCTTTGTGCTAACCTTTTCCTGATGAGGCACAGAAAAAAACAGATTTAGACTATTTTAGAGCTGTCAGTGACTTTGACTGCAAAAATCCAGATAGATTCCAATAGAGAGAGGAAGAACAGAAGAGTCACAGAAAACATCCAGAGGGAAGAGACCTCCGGGCTCCTCCAGTCCAACCTCAACCCAGCACTGCAGGCTCAGCACCAAGCCCTGTCTCTAAGCTCCAGCTCCACAGCTGCTGGAACACCCCCAGGGATGGGGACTCCAGCACTGCCCTGGGCAGACCATTCCAATGGCTGAGAGCCCTCTCTGGCAACAAATAGCTCCTAGCATCCAGCCTGAGCCTCCCCTGTTGTAGCTTGGGACCATTGCCTCTGCTGCTGTCCCTTGCCACCAAGGAGCAGAGGCTGTCCCCTCCTCACTCCAACCTCCCTTCAGGGAGCTGCAGAGAGCAAGGAGGTCTCCTCTCAGCCTCCTCTTCTCCAGCCTGAACACCCCCAGCTCCCTCAGCCCCTCCTCTAGCCCAGGGGCTCCAGGCCCTTCTCCAGCCTTGCTGCCCTGCTCTGGACAGGCTCCAGCCCCTCAATGTCCTTCCTGCAGGGAGGGCCCAGAGCTGAGCACAGCCCTCGAGGTGTGGCCTCCCCAGTGCTGAGCACAGGGGGATGGTCACCTCCTGTCCCTGCTGCCCACCCTGCTTCTGATGCAGGCCAGGATGCCATTGGCTTTCTTGGCCACCTGGGCACTGCTGGCTCATATTTAATCCACTCCCAACCAGCACCCCCAGGTCCCTCTCTGAGTCACAGCTTTTCAACCACACATCCCCAGGTCTGTAGCTCCCCATGGGGTTGCTGAGACCCAGGGGCAGGACCTAGCACATGGCCTTGCTGAATTTCATCCAATGAGCCTTGGCCCATGGGTCTCAGCTGCCCAGGTCCTGCTGCAGAGCCTCCCTAGCCCTTAGCAGATGGCCACAGCCACCCAGCTTGGTGCCATCTGCAGAGTTATTGAGGGGGCCTCAGTGTCCTCATCCACATTATTGATAAAGACATGAATGGGGACAGGCCCCAGTGCTGAACCCTGGGGGACACCACTCCTAAGGAGAGTCAGATCAGGCTGCAAGTGCAGCATCACACAAAGAACTTCTGAATTCATACCTGGAAGTGAGTAGCAGCATGTCACTTCACTCTTGCTAAAGGCAAGCAGAGACCAAAAGTCAACACCCCCCCAAAATGAGGCTGGTCTCAATTCATAGCTTACTTTATTTTAATCCCATTTTGCTGGCCTTTTGTGACTCCAGTTCCCCTGGAATTGCCTTTCCAAGCTTTTCTCTGCAGCTAGGAGCCCTGGAAAAAAATCACTTTACGATACAGAAGAGCAGAGAGACACTGAACAGCTCTGGGTGGTGGGAATGGAGTGGCAATATCCACAAGGCTGACAGCTGATAAAAGCAGGGTGCAGAGTGCTGCATCTGGATGGTGAGGAGCCTGTAGTGGTATCAGTTATGGAAGTAAGAGAGAGAGAAAACATATCAATGACTGATTTCTGCTCCCAGTGAAGGCTTGCTTCTTGGATTAGGTTTTTAGTGCTATGTTCCCTCGAGTTTTACAAGTTTCAGGCAATGGCTCATGGAAGGAGAGACCTATTGTGTGTCAGCTGCGCTCCCTCATCTGCTCACAGGCTGCTTTTGCTGTGCATGACTCTTCTCCCAGCACACTTTCAGCTCCTCTCCTGCAGGTGCACAGATCAGGGCTGACTCTCCAGAAAGCTGGGAGTGCTGTGAGCCTGCCCCACGTCCTGTGGCACACCCTGCACACTTCCATTGCTCAGAAGGCTGCTCTCAAGCACTGGTCCCCAAGAGAGCTCACAAGCAACAGCCACATTGATCTCTGATGGTCAGACAAACTTCTTCCCATTTGGCATTCCAGGCTGCACTCTAGGTTCTTGCAGGAGGGAAGGAACAGGTGCTAGGGGTAGCAGAAAGGCTCAGTCAGAGTAGATACAGTGAGAAAAATGCCCAGGTGTGCAGAAGGCTTCTCTCATTCCATGGAGCTCATGCTGAACACAAAGCAACCCAGTCAATGCCCTCTTTACCTAGACAACCACTCTTAAAGAGTATATATAAGAGAGGGGACTCAGGGGTGACCTTATTGCTCTTTACAACTCCCTGAAGGGAGGTTGTAGACAGGCAGAGGTTGGTCTCTTCTCCCAGGCAACCAGCACCAGAACAAGAGGACACAGTCTCAGGCTGCACCAGGGGAGGTTTAGGCTGGAGGTTAGGAGGAAGTTCTACACAGAGAGAGTGATTGCCCATTGGAATGTGCTGCCCAGGGAGGTGGTGGAGTCACCATCCCTGGAGGTGTTGAGGAGGAGACTTGATAGGGTGCTTGGTGCCATGGGTTAGTTGATTAGGTGGTGTTGGATGATAGGTTGGACATGATGATTTTGAAGGTCTCTTCCAACCTGGTCTGGTCTATTCTATTCTATTCTATTCCATTCCATTCCATTCCATTCCATTCCATTCCATTCCATTCCATTCTATTCTATCTGAAGAAATTAACACAGGTGGCCAAGAAGGTCAGCAGAACCCTGGCCTGCACCAGTGACAGTGTGGCCAGCAGGACCAAGGCAGTGTCCCTGCACTCAGCACTGCTGAGGGCCACACCTGTAGTGCTGGGTTCAGTTCTGGGGCCCTCACTCCAAGAAGGACATTAAGGGGCTGGAGCAGGTCCAGAGGGATTGGAGAACAGGGCTGGGGAGGAGGGGCTGAGGGAGCTGGAGATGTTTAGTCTGGAGAAGAGGCTGAAGGGAGAGCTCATTGCTCTCCACAGCTCCCTACAAGGTGGCTGGAGATAGGTGGGGGTTGGTCTCTTCTCCCCAGCAACTAGCAATGGGAGGAGAGGAACCAGCACCAGGAGAGGTTTATGTTGGACATCAGAAGAAACTTCTTCACTGAAAGGGTTCTCAAAGCCTGGCACAGGCTGTCCAGGGAAGTGGTTGAATTCCCATCCCTGGGAGTGTTTGAAAGAGTTAGACATCTGCTGAGGGACATGATTTAGCCTCAGCCTTGGATGAGTTTGGTAATGGTTGGACTTGATGGTCTCTCAGGCCTTTTCCAACCAAACCCCCTCTATGATCCTATGACTCTGTGATCAGCTCCACCAAAAAATAGCCTAATTTCATCCCAGCTCACCTGGCAGTGCAAGGTGTGTTAGTACCTAACATGAACACCAGCTGAAATTAGTGAGGATCCAACCCAGCCCTGGGCTGTGCATTTCCTCTAGACTGAAGAATTGAGTTCTTTACACCACATCCTTCTTTTTCACAGCCAGAGCCAACCAGCACTGCCAGAGCTGCACAAGCTACAAGCTCAATTTTAAGAGCAGCTATTTTCCTCTAAACGTGGAGTGCCTGACCAAGGCCAGTAGATATTTTTCTCTTTCCTTTTCACAGAGTGCCAGGGGCTGGGAGGGAGCTCCAAAGCTCATCCAGGCCAACCCCCCTGCCAGAGCAGGAGCACCCAGAGCAGCTCACACAGCAACACAGCCAGGCAGGTCTTGAATAGCTCCACAGAGGGAGACTCCACAGCCCCCCTGGGCAGCCTGCTCCAGGCTTCTCTCACCCTCACAGGGGAAAAATTCTTCCTCCTCTTTCCATGGCACTTCCTCTGCCTCAGCTTCCACCACTGCCACTTGTGCTGGCATTGGGCATCCCCCAGCAGAGCCTGGCTCCAGCCTCAGGGCACTGCCCCTGCACAGCTTTAGCACCAGCAAGGAGCTCACCCTCAGGCTCCTCCTCTGCAAGCTCCAGAGCCCTCAGCTGCCTCAGGGTCACCTCATGAGGAAGATCTTCCACTGCCTGCAGCATCTTTGTGCCTCTGGGCTGGACTCTCTCAAGCATTTCCCTGAGGTCCCTCTTGAACTGAGGGGCCCAGAACTGGACACAAGATTCCAGATGTGGCCTCAGCAGGGCAGAGCAGAGGGGGAGGAAATGCTCTCTTGACCTACTCACCACAGCCCTTCTAACCCACCCCAGGATGCCCTTGGCCTTCTTGGCCACCAGAGCACATTGCTGGCTCATGGTCATCCTCCCATCCAGCAGCACCCCCAGGTCCTTTTCCCTTTCTCTGCTCTCCAGCAGCTCAGTCCCCAACCTCTCCTGCTCCCTGGGGTTGTATAGTTTGCTTTGGTCCAACTCTGTTTGTTCTGCCTGCAGGCTGCATAACTTCCAGCAGGTGAATATGAAATATTGCAAAGCAATAAATCTTTTCCCTTGTTTAACTTAAACATTGCCACTGCAATTGTCCCATTCAGATTTTTCCTTCCCCTGTCAACCAAAGTTGCCTTGGTAGTTGCAGCAGTGCAAGGAAGAATTTGACCCCCACCTCCTGTGCCTGTCATTCTTCAGAAGTTAAAAGAAATCTCACAACACAATAAAGATTTCTCAGGTTTAGTGAAATAGATCTGGACATGCTGAGAGCTGGCTGCAGCTCATGGAGGTCAACAAGGACAAGGGCAGAGTCCTGCCTCTGGGGAGGAACAACAGCAGGCACCAGGACAGGGTAGAGGCTGCCCTGCTGGAGAGCAGCTCCATGGAGAAAGACCTTGGAGTGCTGGTGGGCAGCAAGTTCTGCATGGGACAGCAATGTGGCCAAGAGAGCCAATGGGGTCCTGGGGTGCAGCAAGGAAAGTGTGGCCAGCAGGGCTGGGGAGGTTCTGCTCCCCCTCTGCACTGCCCTGCCCTGCTCAGACCACAGCTGCAATCCTGTGTCCAGTTCTGGGCTCCCCAGGTCAAGAGAAAGAGACCTGCTGGGGAGAGTCCAAGGGAGAGCCAGGAGGATGCTTAGGGGACTTGAGCATCTGTCCTGTGAAGAGAGACTGAGAGCCCTGGGGCTGTTTAGTCTGGAGAGGAGAAGGCTGAGAGGGATCTGATCAATGTCTCTCAAGAGCTGAGGGCTGGGGGTCAAGTGGAGGGGGCCAAGCTCTTGTGGGTGGTGCACAGCAATGAGCAAAGGAACAATGGAGCCAAACTGGAACAGAGAAGGTTTCAGCTGAACTTAAGGTGTGAGGGTGAGAGAGGCCTGGAGCGGGCTGCCCAGAGAGGTTGTAGACACATGCAAACCCCACCTGGATGCACTCCTGTAGGGACTCCCCTGGTTGCTCCTGCTCTAGTAGGGGGCTTGGACTGGATGATCTCTGGAGGTCCATTCCAACCTCCAATTTTCTGTGATTCAGTAATATCATCATTGGTGCCTCTGTGATCCTGTTGGGAAACGACTGCAATGTTCTGCTTGGCTTTATAGCCTGCCAAACACTGTGCATGCTGCAGAGGTTATCATTTGCCAGGAGCAAACACATTCTTGCTGCTTTCCCAGGCTTCCACCCTAGCACAAAACTAAGAGCACCTGGTCTGTACAGCTTATCATTCCAGGCTGCTCATTCAAGAGTTGCACAGCAGAGCTGCTCCAGCACCAGGCAAAAGCAATGTTTAGCACACAGAGGGGACAACAGTATCATAGTATCAGTCAGGGCTGGAAGGGACCACAAGGATCATCTAGTTCCAACCCCCCTGCCATGGGCAGGGACACCCCACACTACATCAGCCTGGCCACAGCCTCAGCCAGCCGGGGCTTAAACACCTCCAGGGACAGGGCCCCAACCACCTCCCTGGACAACCCATTCCAGGGCTTCACCACTCTCATGGGGAAGAACTTCCTCCTCACCCCCAGCCTCAATCTCCCCACCTCCAGCTTCATTCCATTCCCCCTAGTCCTAGCACTCCCTGATATCCTGAGCAGTCCCTCCCCAGCCTTCCTGTCGCCCCCTTCAGATCCTGGAAGGCCACAATGAGGTCACCTGGGAGCCTTCTCTTCTCCAGACTGAACAGCCCCAGCTCCTTCAGTCTGTCCTCACAGGAGAGGTGCTCCAGCCCTCTGCTCATCCTCCTGGCCCTTCTCTGGACACCTTCCAGCACCTCCAGATCCCTCTTGGAATAGGGGCTCCAGAACTGGACCCGAGAGTCGTTCACCATTGGGATGTGCTGCCCAGGGAGGTGGTGGAGTCCCCATCCCTGGAGGTGTTCAAGAGGGGATTGGATGTGGCACTTGGTGCCATGGTCTAGTCATGAGGTCTGTAGTGACAGGTTGGACTTGATCTTTGAGGTCTCTTCCAACCTTAGTGAGACTGTGAGACTGTGATACTGTGCTGCTCACCAGGAACCTTTTCAGAGAATGCCCTGAAGCTGCTGTGGGATTCCACAGACGAGCTCCTGCTCTGACCTGCTCTGGAGCTGTACAGCCTACCATAACCTCTGGTGCCCTCTCCTCCAACTTGCTGAGCGCTTCAGTAGACTGCTGGGTGTGTTTTTAACCTGGGCAAATGTTCTGTAACTCCTCTTTATCACACCCCTCCCCCAGAAGCTGTGTTACTGCTTGTGCCACTGCAAGATTGAAGTTATAAAAGACAAACCCAGCTCATGGGAGTGCACTGGGAATGAGGACCCTGACATTTGTGTCCTCTTTTGGATAGAATGGGCTCAGACCAAGCACCCTGATTGATATTGCTGTCACTGGAAGCAGTGTTTGGTTCAGCAAGCCTGGGCAGCACTGACTTGAGGCATGTGTCAGCACTGATGGCTGCAGCCTCAGCAGACAAATCCAAGCCTGGAGAGGCAAGTGGCTAGGGGAAAAAACAGGCATGTAGAGCAAAATGCTCCACTTCCACTCTCTGTCTCACTCTTGTGTCTTTCAGCAGGGAGAAATAAGCCTGCAGGGATGGAATATGAACACCATCTTCATGGGAACTATCAGAAGGAAATCCCAGAGATGCAGGACAATATTGGAGACCAAATTCCACGTCAGGACCTGTTCTGAGTGCTGTGCACACAACACCATTGGCATTATTGCCTTGGTCCTATCCACACACTGAAGTGACAAAATTAATAGTCACAGTCCCCAAGCCAAGGCCCAGTTCACAGTTCAGTGACAGCATCATAGACTGGCAGCTTGGAAGGGACCCCTAGGGTCACCTGCTCCAAGCTTTCTAGCTGAAATGAGCTGGCCCAGCACCCTCTCAAGCTGAGTCTTTGAACTGCCTAATGGAGGGGACTCCACTGCTGCCCTTGGGAGAGGATTCCAATGTCTGACTGTTCTCATGGGAAACATTTTCTTCTGGAGTGCAACTGGAATCTCCCCAGCAGCCACTTGTCCCCATCACCCCTTGTCTTCTCCATGGGACTGCTTGGAAAAAGGGAGTCTCCATCCTCCTGGTAGCCAACCTTCATGTCCTGGTCCAGGGTAAAAAAGTCTGCTTTAAGCCTTCACACTATCACAGTATCACCAAGGTTGGAAGAGACCTCAAAGATCATCAAGTCCAACCTGTCACCACAGACCTCATGACTAGACCATGGCACCAAGTGCCACATCCAATCCCCTCTGGAACACCTCCAGGGATGGGGACTCCACCACCTCCCTGGGCAGCACATCCCAATGGTGAATGACTCTCTCAGGGAAGAACTTTCTCCTCACCTCCAGCCTAAACCTCTCCTGGCACAGCCTGAGATGGTGTCCTCTTGTTCGGGTGCTGGTTGCCTGGGAGAAGAGACCAACCTCTGCCTGTCCACAACCTCCCTTCAGAGAGTTGTAGAGAGCAATGAGGTCTCCCCTGAGCCTCCTCTTCTCCAGGCTAAGCAACCCCAGCTCCCTCAGCCTCTCCCAACACAGTCACAGGCCAAAGGAACACAAGCACAAACTCTAAAAGGCACACACCTCCATCCCTGCCAAGGCATTGCAGGACCCATGAGGAGGTGTTTCAAGGCTGTGACATGCCTGAGTTGCTGTTTTTGTTCTGTGCAAGAGGGAAAATTGTTTTTCATGTCCTTTCTCACTGTATCTATTAAACAAACAGGAGAGAGTGGGATGGAGCAGGGGAAACAGAGGAAGCTGAAGCAGGGCCCCACTCCTCAGGAATGGATTTTGATTGAGAGTTCATTTGTGAATCACTCAGGTCAAAGCTGGAGAATGTAATGAAACCACAATTACCTTCTTCTGCTCAGAACCTGTTCCTCTGCACTCCTCCAAGGAGCTGCTTCTACCCTTGATAGAATGTCAGGGTAGAGGCTGCCCATGAAACCAATTCCACTCATATGAATTTCAACTACCACTACCTCCTGCAGGGACCTACAGCTGATGTCCCTAGAAATATCTTCTTTATTGCTCTTTTTAATGAAGTTTAAGAGCACTTTTGCTCTCCAGTTCCCAGTGCTGCTCAAAGCAGGATATACCTGGATGCAGTCTACTTTGCCTCCAAAAAGCAGAAGATTTTCAAGTTAGCAATCAGGTCCTGCAAGGCCTTTTAGGGGAGGGAATGGGAAAGAGAGAAAATGGCTACTGCATGCAGTAGCTTGGGCTTCCTCCTGTTCTCCACTTTCTTCCTATTCTGGAAAAGGATCACAGAACCACAGAATTTCAGGGGCTGGGAGGGAGCTCCAAAGCTCATCCAGTCCAAGCCCCAGTGCCAGAGCAGGAGCACCCAGAGCAGCTCACACAGCAACACAGCCAGGCAGGTCTTGAATAGCTCCACAGAGGGAGACTCCACAACCCCCCTGGGCAGCCTGCTCCAGGCTTCTCTCACCCTCACAGGGGAAAAATTCTTCCTCCTCTTTCCATGGCACTTCCTCTGCCTCAGCTTCCACCACTGCCCCTTGTGCTGGCATTGGGCATCCCCCAGCAGAGCCTGGCTCCAGCCTCTGGGCACTGCCCCTGCACAGCTTTAGCACCAGCAAGGAGCTCACCCTCAGGCTCCTCCTCTGCAAGCTCCAGAGCCCTCAGCTGCCTCAGGCTCTGCTCCTAAGGAAGATCTTCCACTGCCTGCAGCATCTTTGTGCCTCTGTGCTGGACTCTCTCAGGCATTTTCCTGAGGTCCCTCTTGAACTGAGGGGCCCAGAACTGGACACAAGATTCCAGATGTGGCCTCAGCAGGGCAGAGCAGAGGGGGAGGAGAACCTCTCTCCACCTACTCACCACAGCCCTTCTAACCCACCCCAGGATGCCATTGGCCTTCTTGGCCACCAGAGCACATTGCTGGCTCATGCTCAACCTCCCATCCACCAGCACCCCCAGGTCCTTTTCCCCTTCCCTGCTCTCCAGCAGCTCAGTCCCCAACCTCTCCTGCTCCCTGGGGTTGTTCTTTCCCAGGTGCAAGACTCTCCCCTTGCCCTTGTTGAATTCCATTCCATTTCTCCCTGCCCAGCTCTCAGCCTGTCCAGGTCTTGCTGCATGGCAGCACAACCCTCCTGTGTCAGCCACTCCTCCCAGCTTGGTGCCATCAGCAACCTTGCTGGCAGTGCCCTCTGTGCCCTCATCCAGGTCATTGATGAATACATTGAACAGCTCTGGTTCCAGGACTGACCTCTGAAGGACTCTACCAGACACGTCTCTCCTTCAACCAGTTCACAATCCATGAAGTGAGGAAATTGTGTTCTGTGATGGCTTCACACCTCTTCAGAGTTCAAAGAGTCTGCTGCCTTTGCCTCCAAGTACATGCAGAGATTTTGTTTTGTCATGATGGTTTATTTCCCCTTTTCTTTTACAGTTGACATAATTCATGCAGCCTGGACACAGGATAGCCACACAGCTAATGGGGGATGAGATGTAAGGCATGCAGGGCAGAGCTTGGAGAGGTCTGACAGAAGTGCCAGCAAACCTCTCTAGGTTATAGTAGTTTGCTTTAGTTTATAGGCTGAGAGGTGGATTCTCCTCCTGCCAAAGATGACCTTGGCAAAGGCAACAAGGGACTAGGTGCAGAAGATGCTTTTGGCTGTGAACAAACTAATTCAGGAGTCAGGAATACATGGAGCATGAAAAATCACCCAACAGGAGAGTGGACAGGAATCTGCACTGCCCACCCCCTGCACAGAAACCTCCCTGGGTGGCAATGAGCCAAGCTGTCAGCCCCTGGCTTGGACAGCAGCACTCTGTGCTGGGTGAGGAACTGGCTGGAGGCTGAGCCCAGAGAGTGGTGGTGAATGGTGCCACAGCCAGCTGGCAGCCAGGCACCAGTGGTGTGCCCCAGGGAGCAGTGCTGGGCCCTGTGCTCTTTAACATCTTCATTGATGATCTGGATGAGGGCATTGAGTCAGTCATCAGCAAATGTACAGATGACAGCAAGCTGGGGGCAGGAGTTGATCTGCTGGAGGGTTGGAGAGGCTCTGCAGGGGGACCTCGACAGGCTGGACAGATGGGCAGAGGCCAAGGGCAGGAGATTGAACACATCCAAGTGCCAGGTTCTGCACATTGGCCACAGCAACCCCAGGCAGTGCTACAGGCTGGGGTCAGAGTGGCTGAGAGCAGCCAGGCAGAGAGGGACCTGGGGGTGCTGGTTGATAGTAGGCTGAACATGAGCCAGCAGTGTGCCATGGCAGCCAGGAGGGCCAATGGCATCCTGGCCTGCATCAGGAACAGTGTGGCCAGCAGGAGCAGGGAGGTCATTCTGCCCCTGTACACTGCACTGGTTAGGCCATATCTTGAGTCCTGTGTCCAGTTCTGGGCCCCTCAGTTTAGGAAGGAGGTTGACTTGCTGGAAGGTGTCCAGGGAAGGGCAACAAAGTTGGTGAGGGACTTGGAACACAGCCCTGTGAGGAGAGGCTGAGGGAGCTGGGGTTGCTTAGCCTGGAGAAGAGGAGGCTCAGGGGAGACCTCATTGCTCTCTCCAACTCCCTGAAGGGAGGTTGTAGCCAGGCAGAGGTTGGTCTCTTCTTCCAGGCACCAGCAACAGAACAAGAGGACACAGTCTCAAGCTGTGCCAGGGGAGGTTTAGGTTGGATGTTAGGAAGAAGTTCTATACAGAGAGAGTGATTGCCCATTGGAATGGGCTGGCCGGGGAGGTGATGGAGTCACCATCACTGGAGGTGTTTAAGAGGAGACTTGAGAGGGTGCTTGGTTACATGGTTTAGTTGATTAGGTGGTGTTGGATGATAGGTTGGACTTCATGGTCTTGAAGGTCTCTTCCAACCTGTTCTATTCTATTCTATTCTATTCTATTCTATTCTATTCTATTCTATTCTATTCTATTCTATTCTATTCTATTCCATTCTATCCTGCAAATACTCCATGAGGTGTTTAGGATCTGGATCAAGCCCAGAGGGTCCAGCTGTTCCTCACACTTCCTTTGGGTTACCATCTCTGTGATTTCTGTTGTGATGTTTGAGGAGGAAAGAAGAACAAAAAACAATGGAGGAAAAGAAGTGACTGGAGCAAACAGTGTGGCTTGGCAGGGTGAAGGAGCTGAGGCTCTGCCTGCATTGTCCACTTGCCCACTCCTCAGGGCACACTTTAAGCCCGTGAGCACTCAGGACTTGCATTCTTGGTAGGGCCAGCAACTCCTGGCAGGCCAAACTGACTCATGAGTGACAGGGCTCAGGTGTGAACACCTCCTGACTCTTAAATCTGGGGTGAGACCACACCGTGAGCACTGGGTTCAGTTCTGGGCCCCTTGCTCCAAGAATAACATTGAGATGCCAGAGAAGGACTAGAGAAGGGCAACATCAGCTGGTGAGGGAGCAAGGCTGGTGAGGCAGCTGAGGGAGCTGGGGATGTTTAGTCTGGAGGAGGGGAGGCTGAGAGGAGACCTCATTGCATCTACACAGGTGAGAACATTAATAGATGAGAGGCAAGCAACTGATGTCGTTTACTTGGAGCTGAGCAAAGCCTTTGACACTGTCCCGCACCACATCCTGGTCTCCAGGCTGGTGACACATGGGTGTGATGGGTGACCACTAGATGGATAAGGAACTGGCTTGATGGCTGCACCCAAAGAGTGGCTGTCCATGGCTCCATGGCCCAGTGGAGGCCAGGGACAAGCAGAGTCCCTCAGGGATCAGTCCTGGCACCAGCCTTGTTCAACATCTCTGTGGGTGCCAGGGACAGTGGCACTGAGTGCACCCTCAGCAAGTTTGCTGATGACACCAAGCTGTGTGGTGCAGCAGACAGCTGGAGGGAAGGGAGGCCATCCAGAGGGACCTGGACAGGCTGGAGAGGTGGGCACAAGCCAACCTCAGGAGGTTCAGCAAGACCAAGGGCAGGGTCCTGCAGCTGGGTCGAGGCAATGCCAGGCACAAATCCAGGCTGGGCACGGACTGGCTGGAAAGCAGCCCTGAGGAGAGAGACTTGGGGGTGCTGGGGGAGGAGAAGCTCACCAGGAGCTCTCAGTGTGCACTTGCAGCCCACAAAGCCAATCAGATCCTGGGCTGCATCAGGAGAAGTGTGGCCAGCAGGGCAAGGGAGGAGATTCTCCCCCTCTGCTCAGCCCTGGTGAGACCCCACCTGGAGTACTGCCTCCAGTTCTGGAGCCCCTATTGCAAGAGGGATGTGGAGGTGCTGGAAGGTGTCCAGAGAAGGGCCAGGAGGATGAGCAGAGGGCTGGAGCTGCTCTGCTGTGAGGACAGACTGAAGGAGTTGGGGCTCTTCAGTCTGGAGAAGAGAAGGCTCCCAGGTGACCTCATTGTGGCCTTGTGGCATCTGAAGGGGGCTCCAAGAAGGCTGTGGAGGGACTGCTCAGGATCTCAGGCAGTGCTAGGACTAGGGGGAATGGAATGAAGCTGGAGGTGGGGAGATTGAGGCTGGAGGTGAGGAGGAAGTTCTTCCCCATGAGAGTGGTGAAGCCCTGGAATGGGTTGTGCAGGGAGGTGGTTGGGGCCCTGTCCCTGGAGGTGTTTAAGGCCAGGCTGGCTGAGGCTGTGGCCAGGCTGATGTAGTGTGGGGTGTCCCTGCCCATGGCAGGGGGGTTGGAACTAGATGATCCTTGTGGTCCCTTCCAACCCTGACTGATAACTATGAGACTATGATACTATGAATTCCATGAAAAGTGGTTGGAGTGATGTGGAGGTTGGCCTCTTCTCCCTAGTAACGAAGGACAGGATGAGAGAAAATGGCCTCAAATTGCACCATGTTATGTTGGACATAAAAAGAAAATTCCTCACTGGAAGGGGTCTCAAAGACTTGACCAGGCTCCCCAGGGAGGTGGTTGAAGCCCCATCTCTGGAAGCACTGAAGAGAGGCAGAGATGTGGTGCTGAGGGATGTGGTTTAGCACCAGCCTTAGCTACAGAATGGTTGGACTGAATGATCTGAAAGGGCTATTCCAGCTAAAACAATTCTATGATTCTCCACTTTGCTGAGACCACAGCTGGAGCTCTGTGTCCAATTCTGGAGCCTCTGTGCCAGGAAGGATCTGGAGGTGTTGGAAGGTGTCCAGAGAAGGGCCATGAGGAGGAGCAGAGGGCTGGAGATGGTCTGCTATGGAGACAGACTGAGAGAGTTGGGGCTGTTCAGTCTGGAGAGGAGAAGGCTCTGAGGAGACCTCATTGTGGCCTTGCAGGTTCTGCAGGGGGCTCCAAGCAAGCTGGGGAGGGACTTTTGTGGGTGTCAGGGTGTGGTGGGTTAACAGCTTTTTCTGAAAACAAAAGAAGAAAGCAGGGGGAGGGCTTGCAGGTACTTTACACTCCCTGAAGGACATTTCTCCTGGGAAAGCTGAGTCTGTTCCACTCCCCCCTCCCTGCCCAGCCAGGGTATAAAAAGAAGGACATCACTGCTCATTGCAGGCTTGAACCCACAATCTCAACACTCATGCCCTACCAACTGAGCCACGTGGTCCTCCCTTTTCCTTTTCCCTGCTGCCTCTGCACCTCCTCAGAGAAAGACTGGCTTTGTATTATTCTTTTCTGTCCCCCTCCCATCCATTCTTGTTCCTTGCCCTTGTGAACATTTTTTCTCCCTGTTATTGTCATATATATATATATATAATTTGAAGAAAAAAATTATTCGCCTCTCTACTTCCAAGCTGACTCCAGATTGTTGTTTAGTGGATTTGCTCCTTACCCTTTTTCTTCCCCTCTCACTGTTTGGAGGGAGCAGGGGGGTGGGGTGGGGGGGGGGGGTGTGTTGGGGGGGGGGAAGAGATTCTCAGCCTTTTCCCCATTTGAGCTTTTAACTCTCAGTTAAGGCTCAAACCACTACAATTTTTGGTGCCCAACATGCTGGGCAGGGAGGGGGGGAGTGGAACAGACTCAGCTTTCCCAGGGGGAAACGCCCTTCAGGGAGTGTAAAGTACCTGCAAGCCCTCCCCCCTGCTTTCTTCTTTTGTTTTCAGGAGAAGGTGTTAACCCACCACAATTGGTGCCCTGACCGGGACTCGAACCCGGGCCGCGGCGGTGAGAGCGCCGAATCCTAACCACTAGACCACCAGGGAGGATTGAATCAGACAATGGAACCCACTTCAGGAACCATCTCATAAGGGACTGGGCAAAGGAACATGGGATTGAGTGGATTTACCACATCCCATACCATGCACCAGCTGCAGGGGTGGGGAAGAGATTCTCAGCCTTTTCCCCATTTGAGCTTTTAACTCGGGAGGGATAGGACTGGGGGGGATGGAGCAAAACTAGAAATGGGGAGATTGAGATTGGCTGTGAGGAAGTTGTTGCCCATGAAGGTGGTGAGAGCCTGGCACAGGTTGCCCAGGGAGGTGGTGGCAGCCTCCTGCCTGGAGGTGTTTGCAGCCAGGCTGGATGTGGCTGTGAGCAACCTGCTGTGGTGTGAGGTGTCCCTGGCCATGGCAGGGGGGTTGGGACTTGTGGGATGATCCTTGAGGTCCCTTCCAATCCTGACAGCTCTGTGGTTCTATGATTCTGTGACTATTAACAAGAGCCTGACACCATCTGCAAATGTTTGCACATCACTGAGTGTTGTCTCCTTGGAACAAGGCCCAGAATTCTGTTAGCATTTTTTAAATCCCTGAAGAGCAAGGCCCCTGTCCAACAATGTGCTCCTCAGGGCTGAACAAAGGCAAAGAACAAAGAGTAGGAAAATACATGAGAAAAACAACTAAAGCCCTCCCCCCAGATCTGTTGCTCTGTTTGGCAGGTGGGAGGGCACTCTGCCTGCCAGGGCCAGCTCCAGGTTTTCCCAGAGTCAGAAAAGATGCTCTTTGAGTTCAGGGGCCAGCAGGCCTTGTTCCTTGTCTATTGTTTCCCCTCTCCTTTTGCAGCAATGCTTTTGGCAGCTGGAAATGCCTTCAGCCAAAGCCAGGTGCAGGCACTGGCAGGTTCCCCCTCCACTATAAAGGGATTGACTCAGATGTTCTTTCCACCTGTGAGCTGGATGCCCAGTTTAGCCAGCTCATATGAATTCAATTATTATGCTCTATTGCAAAAAGCTGAAACAACTTCAGGCTGCTCCTGTTCAAACCAAACCAAACCAGACCAGAAAAGCCCCAAAGAAAGAGCTCCACCACCACTGCAATCTCTCCCTGTTTGCAGGGGGTCATTGCCAATGAAATCAATTCCCTGGCTGCTGGCTTAATCTTGGGAGCTGAATTTCCAGCAAGATACTTCAGATTTAGTATCATAGTATAGTATCATAGAATCAGTCAGGGTTGGAAGGGACCACAAGGATCATCTAGTTCCAACCCCCCTGCCATGGGCAGGGACACCCCACACTACATCAGCCTGGCCACAGCCTCAGCCAGCCTGGCCTTAAACACCTCCAGGGACAGGGCCCCAACCACCTCCCTGGACAACCCATTCCAGGGCTTCACCACTCTCCTGGGGAAGAACTTCCTCCTCACCTCCAGCCTCAATCTCCCCACCTCCAGCTTCATTCCATTCCCCCTAGTCCTAGCACTCCCTCAGATCCTGAGCAGTCCCTCCCCAGCCTTCCTGTAGCCCCCTTCAGATACTGGAAGGCCACAATGAGGTCACCTGGGAGCCTTCTCTTCTGCAGACTGAACAGCCCCAACTCCTTCAGTCTGTCCTCACAGGAGAGGTGCTCCAGCCCTCTGCTCATCCTCCTGGCCCTTCTCTGGACACCTTCCAGCACCTCCAGATCCCTCTTGCAATAGGGGCTCCAGAACTGGAGGCAGGACTCTAGGTGGGGTCTCAGCAGAGCTGAGCAGAGGGGGAGAATCACCTCCCTTGCCCTGCTGGCCACACTTCTCCTGATGCAGCCCAGGATCTGATTGGCTTTGCGGGCTGCAAGTGCACACTGAGAGCTCCTGGTGAGTTTCTCCTCCCCCAGCACCCCCAAGGCTCTCTCCTCAGGGCTGCTTTCCAGCCAGTCCCTGCCCAGCCTGGATTTGTGCCTGGCATTGCCTCCACCCAGCTGCAGGACCCTGCCCTTGGTCTTGTTGAACCTCCTGAGGTTGGCTTGTGCCCACCTCTCCAGCCTGTCCAGGTCCCTCTGGATGGCCTCCCTTCCCTCCAGCCTGTCTGCTGCACCACACAGCTTGGTGTCATCAGCAAATCTGCTGAGGGTGCACTCAGTGCCACTGTCCATGGCACCCACAAAGATGTTGAACAAGCCTGGTCCCAGGACTGATCCCTGAGGGACTCTGCTTGTCCCTGGCCTCCACTGGGACATGGAGCCATTGACAGCCACTCTTTGGGTGCAGCCATCAAGCCAGTTCCTTATCCATCTAGTGGTCACCCATCAAACCCATGTGTCACCAGCCTGGAGACCAGGATGTGGTGCGGGACAGTGTCGAAGGCTGTGCTCAGCTCCAGGCAAACAACATCAGTTGCTCTCCCCTCAGCTATTAATGTTGTCACCTGTTCATAGAAAGCAACCAGATTGGTCAGGCAGGATTTGCCCTTGGCAAAGCCATGCTGACTGTTCCCAGTCACCTCTTCAGTATTCTTCTGAGCCAGCAGTGCCTCCAGGAGGATCTGCTCCATGATCTTTCCAGGCACAGAGGCGAGACTGACTGGCCTGTAGTTCCCTGGTTCCTCCTTCTTACCCTGTTTGAAGATGGGGGCAATGTTTCCCCTTTTCCAGTCTGTGGGGACTGCCCCAGACTGCCAGGACTTTTGGAACAGAATAGAGAGGGCTTTAGCAACCTCCTCTGCCAGTTCTCTCAGCACCCGTGGGTGTATCCCATCGGGTCCCATGGACTTGAACACTTTCAGGTTCTTCAGGTGATCATCAACCTGATCTTCACTTACAATGGGCAGTTCTTCCTCCCTGTCCCTGGCATTGTCTTTACTCCAGAGGAACTGCAACCAGTAGCTGCACTCCACTTCTTTCCATGGTAAACAGCTATTCACAGGCCACATCCTTCATTCTCTTCCCAAAGAGCACAGTCTCCTCTCTTTCTCTGGGAAGAGGTGAGTCATGTTCAGGCAGACTCTGTGTGCAGGCATGGCTGCATGGGGAGCTCTGCTAACCTGCAGGGAAGAATGCCACTGTGTGGCTTCCATGGGGTTTTAAGAGCCTTGGTCTATGAAATCATCCTTGTGGCTCTCCAGAGAAGGGTCACAGGAAAGAAGTCCTCTCCTCTCCTCTCATCTCCTCTCCTCTCCTCTCCTCTCCTCTCCTCTCCTCTCCTCTCCTCTCCTCTCCTCTCCTCTCCTCTCCTCTCCTCTCCTCTCCTCTCCTCTCCTCTCCTCTCCTCTCCTCTCCTCTCCCTCTCCTCTCCTCTCCTCTCCTCTCCTCTCCTCTCCTCTCCTCTCCTCTCCTCTCCTCTCCTCTCCTCTCCTCTCCTCTCCTCTCCTCTCCTCTCCTCTCCTCTCCTCTCCCTCTCCTCTCCCTCTCCTCTCCTCTCCTCTCCTCTCCTCTCCTCTCCTCTCCTCTCCTCTCCTCTCCTCTCCTCTCCTCTCCTCTCCTCTCCCTCTCCTCTCCCTCTCCTCTCCTCTCCTCTCCTCTCCTCTCCTCTCCTCTCCTCTCCTCTCCTCTCCTCTCCTCTCCTCTCCTCTCTCCTCTCCTCTCCTCTCCTCTCCTCTCCTCTCCTCTCCTCTCCTCTCCTCTTCTTCCAGGTACCACAGCACAGGCCCTTCAGAGCAGTTATCCAAGGAACAGCCTTCCTAGGGGAGAAGAAAGATGCAATGGAGCTGTTTCAAGCACAGCCTCCTATGAGGAAATGTGGACTGATTTGGTGACTCAGCCTAGCCCAAGGGGGTTATTGCATTTCTTCAAGACCAGAAGAGGCTACACTGGAAGCAAAAGCTTGCTGCTATGTTTTATTGCTGAGCACTTGCACCCCTAAGCTCCCACACCATCAGAAGGTCGTTATTCCTCAGTCTGTTTGCTCACAGCATGCACAATTCCATCCCCCAGAGGGATGCCACTGGTGAGAGGCAAGGGGCTCAGCTCTTTCCCAGACAGCCAGTCCTGGCATCAGTGTAAAACCATCACTGCCTTGAAGTGTTCTTGAAGGAACAGCAAAAAATGAGTGGTGTGAAGAGGTGGAAAGAAATGATCAGGAGCTCTCTCTAGGGCACCAGATCAACCTCCAATGCCTTCCTCAAATTTGCTGGTACCCTTTTATCCAAACCTTCTGTTTCCACACACCTTATCTACCCTAAACAAGTTCAACTTGTCACCTTAGCTACACCCAGCAGAAATCACAGGATCACAGCAAAATTCCAGTGAGAAGAGACCTCCAGGGTATTCTATTCTATTCTATTCTATTCTATTCTATTCTATTCTATTCTATTCTATTCTATTCTATTCTATTCTATTCTATTCTATTCTACTCTACTCTACTCTACTCTACTCTACTCTATTCCATTCCATACCATTTCATTCCATTCCATTCCATTCCATTCCATTCCATTCCATTCCATTCCATTCCATTCCATTCCTTTCCATTCCATTCCATTCCATTCCATTCCATTCCATTGGCAGAAAGAGGCAGTGGCTGAAGTCATGCAGTACAGCTTGGGACTTGCCTCAGAAACAGGTCTGGCTCCAGGCTGGTCTGACTGCTGAACAGTGTCTGAAGCCTTAAGCGGTTCTGGAAGCTGGAGTTGTGAAGTGTGGAAAGGTCATTCAGCTGCAGGACATTGCTCCTTGCCAGCTTGGATGAGGACATTGAGTCTACCCTTAGGACATGGCCAGATGACACCAAGCAGGGGGCAGAGTGGATCTGCTGGGAGGTAGGAAGACTCTTCAGAGAGACCTGGCCAGGCTGGGTCCATGAGCTGAGGCCAGCAGGATGAGGCTTAACAAGGCCAGGTGCAGGCTCCTACACTTTGTCCCCAGCAACCCCATGCAGACTGGGGGTGAGTGACTGGAGAGCAGCCTGGCAGACAGGGACCTGGCAGTGCTGGGGGACAGCAGCTGGAGAGGAGCCAGCAGTGTGCCCAGGGGGCAGGGAAGGCCAAGGGCATCCTGGCCTGGATCAGGAAGAGTGTGGCCAGCAGGAGCAGGGATGGAATCCTGCCCTGTGCTGGGCACTGGTGAGGCCTCCCCTCCAGCACTGTGTGCAGCTCTGGGTCCTCCCTGCAAGAGAGATCCTGAGGTGCTGCAGCAGGTCCAGAGGAGAGCAACCAGCCTGGGGATGGGACTGGAGGGGAAGGTTGATGATGAGGGGCTGAGGGAGCTGGGGGTGTTCAGCCTGGGGAAGAGGAGGCTCAGGGGGGACCTTATCACTCTCTGCAACTACCTGAAGGGAACCTGCAGTCAGGTGGGACTCAGGCTCTGCTCCCAGGCCATTGTGACAGAAGGAGAGGGCAGGGCCTGAAACTGCAGGGGAGGGTTAGGTTGGATGTTAGGAAGCACTTCCTGATGGAAAGGGCAATCAGACCCTGGGATGGACTGCCCAGGGGGGTGGTGGAGTCTCCATCCCTGGAGGGGTTTAAGGCAAGATTGGCTGTGGCACTCAGTGCCATGGTCTGGTGGGGGTGGTGGTGTTGGGTCACAGGCTGGAACTGATGATCTCAGAGGTCTGTGGTTCTGATTCTGTGTGGTTTTGCCACGAGAACCAATGCTCTGACCTCTTTCATACCAAACCAAACAGGACCCCTCAATTGCCAGTCACATTCTCCCTCGGTGGGGAGAGCACTTCCTGTTCCCCTTTTGCATTTTGCTTCTGCTTTGCTTTTCCTTAAGACTAGAGCAAATGGGAAAGAGGAGCAGCAATATATTTCCCTGCAAAGATGGCTTTTCCCTATTGCAAGTGCTCATCTGTTCCAGCTGCTCATTCCTCACTCAGGGTTATAATCCCCTGTTTGCCACAACACAATTAGCAGTGGAGAAGTCTGAGATTCACAGTCAGAGGCTTATGGCTTTCAGAGAGGGCAAGGCAGGGGGAGTGAATGAAGCATGCCACATCCACCCTGCCTCCACCCTGAGCAGGAAAAGCAAATTTTCACACACAAGGAAAGCAAAGGAAAAGCACATCTGCAGCCTTCCCTAAGGCATCAAGTGAATGGGAGGGTCCTGACCCCGTGCAAAGTTACGCTCAGAAGTCACTGCAGATCTCTGCAGAGAGGGCAGACAAAGCCTTTCTGAAGTCTTCAGCAAATTCTCTGACTTCTGACGAGGCAGAAGGAACTTCAGCAGGCAGGACAAGCCAGGCACCACCTCAGGGGCTCCCCTGGTGTCTGCTGGCTCAACTGAAATAAACAAACAGAGCAGGGGCTAAAGGGGTTTAAGGCAAAACTCTGAATTCTGATGATCTTTGGTAAGTTCTGATGAGTTGCAGAAGGATGGTTGCCTCCAAACCAGAACAGACCAAGCATTCATTGGAGGTGTTCAGGAGGAGACTGGATGGGGTGCTTGGTGCCATGGTTTAGTTGATTAGGTGGTGTTGGGTGATAGGTTGGACACGACGATCTTGAGGGTCTCTTCCAACCTGGTCTGGTCTATTCTATTCTATTCTATTCTATTCTATCCCATCCCATCCCATCCCATCCTATCCTATCCTATCCTATCCTATCCTATCCTATCCTATCCTATCCTATCCTATCCTATCCTATCCTATCCTATCCTATCCTATCCTATCCTATCCTATCCTATGTCATTTGGAAGGAGATCAAGCAGTCAGTCTGGTCCTGCTAAGGGATTGGTTTGTTCCTGTAAGCAGACTTCACACCAAAGACATGGAGCTGCTGGAATGTGTCCAGAAAAGGACAATGAAGCTGGGGAAGGGTCTGGAGAACAGGGCTGGGGAGGAGCAGCTGAGGGAGCTGGGGGTGTTCAGCCTGCAGAAGAGGAGGCTGAGGGGAAGCCTCATTGCTCTCTACAGCTCCCTGAGAGGAGGCTGCAGCCAGGAGTGCCCCTGTACACTGCACTGGTTAGGCCACATCTTGAGTCCTGTGTCCAGTTCTAGGCTCTTCAGTTCCAGAAGGACATTGAGAGACTTGAAGGTGTCCAGAGAAGGGCAATGAGGCTGGGGAGGGGTCTGGAGCACAGCCCTGTGAGGAGAGGCTGAGGGAGCTGGGGTTGCTTAGCCTGGAGAAGAGGAGGCTCAGGGGAGACCTCATTGCTCTCTACAACTCCCTGAAGGGAGGTTGTAGCCAGGAAGGGGTTGGTCTCTTCTCCCAGGCAGCCAGCACCAGAACAAGAGGACACAGTCTCAGGCTGTGCAAGGGAAGATTTAGTCTGGAGGTGAGGAGAAAGTTCTTCCCTGAGAGAGTCATTCACCATTGGAATGTGCTGCCCAGGGAGGTGGTGGAGTCCCCGTCCCTGGAGGTGTTCAAGAGGGGATTGGATGTGGCACTTGGAGCCATGGTTTAGTCATGAGGTCTGTGGTGACAGGTTGGACTTGATGATCTTTGAGGTCTCTTCCAACCTTGGTGAAAGAAAGGGTGAATTGAGAAGCTGAGAGCCCAGCTGCAGTGCAGGCACACCAATGCAGGCAGCATGGGCAGTAAGCAAGAGGAGCTGGAAGTCCTGGTCCCCCAGGGTGGCTATGATGTAGTCACCATCTCAGAAACATGGTGTGATAATGCGCACGATTGCAAGAGCTGGAGGTCAGGGGCATGGGAGCAGGCTTTTTGCAGCGGTGCCCAGGGACAGGACAAGGGCTAACAGGCACAAACTTGAGCATAAGAGGTTGCACCTGAAAGTGAGGAGGAGCTTCTGTAATTAAAGGGTGGTAGAGCCCTGGAGTAGGCTGCCCAGAGAGGTGGTGGAGTCTCCATCTGTGGAGACACTCAAAAGCTGCCTGGATGTGCTCCTGTGTGATATTCTCTAGCTGAACCTGCATTGGCAGGGGGTTAGAGTTAATGAGTTCCAGAGGTCCCATCCAGCCCCTACCATTCTGTGATTCTCCAACATATTTGATGAACAAACTACCTCACGTGTTCCCAGGCAATGGGAAAAGCATAGGGGGTACAAACCCAGCACAGGCTGTTCCACTGCTGCAGGAGATGAGGAACATCCTAATATGATACTGATTCATGATATGGAGCATCTTATCCTTGGTGCTGTCCATAGGCACAGCAAGGAAAGAGGGCCATTAGGAGCACTCAACATGGTTTCACCAAGGGGAAGTCAAGTCTGACCACCCTGATAACCTTTGCTGAGGACAGAGGCAGGTGGGTGGATGATGGTAGAGCAGTGGCTGTGGTTTCTCTTGATTTCAGTAAAGCATTTGACACTGTCTGCCACAGCATCCTTGCAGCCAAACTGAGGCAGTGTGGTCTGGAGGATCAGGGAGTGAGGTAGATGGGCACTGGTTGAAGGGAAGGAGTCAGAGAGTTATGGTCAATGGGACAGAGTCTAGTTGGAGGCCTGTATCCAGTGGGGTCCCTTCAGGGGTCAGTCATGGGACCAGAGCTGTTCAATATATTCATCAGTGACCTGGAAGAGGGCACAGAGGGCACTGCCAGCAAGTCTGCTGGTGGCACCAAGCTGGGAGGAGTGGCTGACACAGGAGGGTTGTGCTGCACTTCAGCCAGACCTGGACAGGCTGAGAGCTGGGCAGGGAGAAATGGAATGGAATTCAACAAGGGCCAGGGGAGAGTCTTGCACCTGGGAAAGAACAACCCCAGGGAGCAGGAGAGGTTGGGGACTGAGATGCTGGAGAGCAGGGGAGGGGAAAGGGACCTGGGGGTGCTGGGGATTGGGAGGTTGAGCATGAGCCAGCAATGTGCTCTGGTGGCCAAGAAGGCCAAGGGCATCCTGGGGTGGGTTAGAAGGGCTGTGGTGAGTAGGTCAAGAGAGGTTCTCCTCCCCCTCTGCTCTGCCCTGCTGAAGCCACATCTGGAATCTTGTGTCCAGTTCTGGGCCCCTCAGGTCAAGAGGGACCTCAGGGAACTGCTGGAGAGAGTCCAGCACAGAGGCATAAAAATGCTGCAGGCAGCGGAATATCTTCCTCAGGAGGAGAGCCTGAGGCAGCTGAGGGCTCTGGAGCTTGCAGAGGAGGAGCCTGAGGGTGAGCTCCTTGCTGGTGCTAAAGCTGTGCAGGGGCAGTGCCCAGAGGCTGGAGCCAGGCTCTGCTGGGGGATGCCCAATGGCAGCACAAGGGGCAGTGGTGGAAGCTGAGGCAGAGGAAGTGCCCAGGTCCAGCTGCAGAGCCTCCCTAGCCTCTAGCAGATGACCACAGCCACTCAGCTTGGTGCCATCTGCAGACTTCCTGAGGGTGCACACCTGGCCTCAGACCTTGTTTGGGAAACAGCCTTCAAGCTCTTCTCATCAGACGGGGCTGCCTTATACAGGATGGCTTCTTAATAACCCAGAGGAGGACAAAAGTGTTTATTCACTGGGGTGGCTTTTATGCCTCATTTCTGCTGCATGCTCTCAGCACACCCAGGTGCAGCTTTCTGGGGAGCAGAAAAAAACCAGTTAAAAGAGTCAGTGCAGCAAGCAGAGGTTTATTAGCCTGGAGCCATTCCTCAGACTATTCCACATGCATTAAAACTATCTAACTGTGCCTTGATTTTCAAGGGCAGAGTTAGAGGACATCTACATGAATATACTACCGCCAGCATTCTCCTTTCTGCCTCTCTCTTTCATGTTGATCAGACTGCCAAGGCAGGCTCCAGCTTGCTATGAAATGCAGAGGATGGCAGTCACAGAAAAGGTTTTATCAGCTTCCTCTTGCAAAGGACATTCCTGCATGTGAGCGCTGGGTGTGAAGGGGAGAAAGATTAGACAAGGAACTGCTCATCTCCAACCATTTGATGTCACCTGCAGCTCAGGGCTGGAATATAAAGAAGCAGAGAATCATGTTAGTCAGATCAGACCCTTAAGGTAATCGAGTCCAACCATCAGCCCAACCCCACCACTGCCCCATGGCCTGAGGGGCTATGGCTGCACTTTTTTTTAACACTCCCAGGCCTGGTGACTTCATCACCTCCCTCAGCATCCTGTGCCAATGCCTGACCCCTCCTCATTCCGGAAGGAATTCCTTCCTAGCATCCAATCTAAGCCTCCCCTGGTGCAGGGTGCTGCCACTGCCTCTCAACCTATCATCAGGTACTGAGGAGCAAGGATACATATTTCAGATGAAAGCCCTCCCAGCTTTCATTGCCTTTATCCACAGCCATGGAAGTTTGCATACAGACATAGAGCAAAGGTTGAGTCCCTCCAGAGCAGAGGTTTTCACCCATCTCCAGCAGGGCTTGGATGTGTAGACAACCTGGAATGTGAATTAGTGAATTTGGCTGGAGTGCAGGATAGTTGTGATAACAGCACCACTGGCTGGGAGGCTGACAGTGCTGAGCTATCTCCTCACCCTCTCCATTCTAATCAAGCCCATTTCCCATAGTTTGCTAGAAGGTTTCATGCCAGCACTGCCATTCCAGCTTAATCACAGAGTCATCACAGTATCACCAAGGTTGGAAGAGGCCTCGAGGATCATCAAGTCCAACCTGTCACCACAGACCTCATGACTAGACCATGGCCCCAAGTGCCACATCCAATCCCCTCTTGAACACCTCCAGGGATGGGGACTCCACCACCTCCCTGGGCAGCACATCCCAATGGCTAACAACTCTCTCAGTGAAGAACTTTCTCCTCACCTCCAGCCTAAACCTCCCCTGGCACAGCTTGAGACTGTGTCCTCTTGTTCTGGTGCTGGCTGCCTGGCAGAAGAGACCAACTCCCTCCTGACTACAACCTCCCTTCAGGGAGTTATAGAGAGCAATGAGGTCTCCCCTGAGCCTCCTCTTCTCCAGGCTAAACAACCCCAGCTCCCTCAGCCTCTCCTCACAGGGCTGTGCTCCAGACCCCTCCCCAGCCTTGTTGCCCTTCTCTGGACACCTTCAAGTCTCTCAATGTCCTTCTGAAACTGAGGAGCCCAGAACTGGACACAGGACTCAAGGTGTGGCCTAACCAGTGCTGAGTACAGGGGCACAATGACCTCCCTGCTCCTGCTGGCCACACTATTCCTAATGCAGGCCAGGATGCCATTGGCCTTCTTGGCCACCTGGGCACACTGCTGGCTCATGTTCAGGCAGCTGTCAATCAGCACCCCCAGGTCCCTCTCTGTTTGGCAGCTCTCAGCCACTCTGACCCCAGCCTGTAGCTCTGCCTGGGGTTGCTGTGGCCAAAGTGCAGCCCCTGGCACTTGGATTTGCTGAACACCATCCTGTTGGACTCTGCCCATCTGTCCAGTTGGTTGGAGGTCCCTCTGCAGAGCCCTTCCACCCTCTAACTGACCCATTGTTACCTCTGCAGAGGGACTGATATCCTCACCCACCCCCTTCAGACCTAGTTTAAAGCTCTCCTAATGAGCCCTGCCAACTCCAGTGCCAGGACTCTCTCGCCCTTTCTAGATAAATGCACCCCATCAGGACCCAGCAGGTCTGGTGCAGTAAAAGTTGTCCCATGATCAAAGAACTCAAAATTCTGCTGCTGGCACCATCCCCTGAGCCAGTTGTTGATGGTGTGGGCTCTCCTGTTCCTCTCAGTGTACTCCCCTGCCACTGAGGGAACTGAGCAGAACACCACTTGAGCTCCTGCCCCATCAATCAATTGTCTGAGGGTCTTGAACTCCTTTTTAATCTCCCTGGTGCCCTTCCTGTCAATCTCATCGCTCCCAGCCTGTATTACCAGCAGAGGGTAATAGTCAGAGGGCTGGATTCATTTAGGGAGTCTCTTTGCAATGTCCCTAACCCGCGCCCCAGGAAGGGAGCAGACCTCCCTGTGGGATGGGTCGGGACGACATATGGGTCCCTCAGTACCCCCCAGGAGAGAGTCCCCAACAACTATAACCCTTCTCCTTTTCTTAGTGGAGCTGGTGGTTATAGCTGGTGGGGACTGCTTGGCCTCAGGCTCCCCTCAGGATGGCTGCTCCTCAGCCCTCTCATCCCCACTGCCCTCAGCCTGCAGGGCCTCATGCTTAATGTGCAAGGGCACCAGAGAAGGAGGAGAGGGCTGGGATGGATTTAGAATAAAAACCTTTATTTAGAATAAACCAAACCAGGTTGGAAGAGACCTTCAAGATCATCGTGTCCAGCCCATCAACCAATCCAACCCACCCAAACAGCTAACCCATGGCACCAAGCACCCCATCAAGTCTCCTTCTGAACACCTCCAATGATGGCGACTCCACCACCTCCCTGGGCAGCACATTCCAATGGGCAATCACTCTCTCTGTGTAGAACTTCTTCCTAACATCCAACCTGAACCTCCCCTGGCGCAGCCTGAGTCTGTGTCCTCTTGTTCTGGTGCTGGTTGCCTGGGAGAAGAGACCAACCTCTGCCTGTCTACAACCCCCCTTCAGGTAGTTGTAGAGAGTGATAAGGTCACCCCTGAGTCTCCTCTTCTCCAGGCTGAGCAACCCCAGCTCCCTCAGTCTTTCCTCACAGGGCTGGGTTCCAAGCCCCTCACCAACTTTGTTGCTCTTCTCTGGACACCTTCCAGCAAGTCAACCTCCTTCCTAAACTGAGAGGCCCAGAACTGGACACAGGACTCAAGGTGTGGCCTAACCAGTGCAGTATACAGGGGCAGAATGACCTCCCTGCTCCTGCTGGCCACACTGTTCTTGATGCATTTCTCTTGCCACCCCTGGCAGGGACCTGTATCCATCCCTCCCCCATTTCTGGGGACCCTTCCCTCAGCAGGGGAGATCTGCAGAGCCTTCTCCCACAAATCTAACTTCCTTTCGCTTTCCCTTATTGACCTCAGCCTAGCTACCTCCTCCTTCAGCTTGGCCACTTCATCCTTCAGCTCTGCCACCAGACTGAGGAGAAAGTTCACCTGCTCACACCTGACACAGGTGTTGTCTCCTTCCCCCTCCATTGCAAGTGCCACCCTGCAGTGTGAGGTGCCCCTGCCCATGGCAGGGGGGGTTGGAACTGGCTGATCCTTGAGGTCCCTTCCATCCCTGACAGTTCTGGGATTCCTCTTGTTAGCCTGTAGGGGAAATTATTTTACTTCACGGCTTTGGGTTCTGGAGGATTGGACAAAAGGCTGCATTCAATATTTTATCATAAATAGCTAGGAACTAGGTGAGCAAAATCAGAGGGGTTTTCCCCCCCTGCCCTAGTAGGTGGTGGAGTCCCCATCCCTGGAGGTGTTCAGCAAACCTGTAGATGTAGCACTTCAAAGTCTGGTTTGGGGGCCACCATTGTCATAGGTTGGTGGTTGGACTCAAAAACCCTGGAGGTCTTTTCCACCCAAACCAGTTCCATGCTAACAAAGCAATTATTGGCAGAAACTCAAAAAAGGGATTCTAAACCCTAGTATTTTTTATCTGTATCCTCTATCAGTGATATGTTTTCCCCTTCAGATTTATTTCATAGCCTACCATCAACTGAACTTAACATGTGGCTGAGCAGCACACTGCCTCTTAGCTTTATCTTCTTTTCTGGAAGTAACTAAAAATTTATCCTTCATCTCTTTCTGAAGCATGAAGTTTTGACCACAGCAGACAGAGATGAATTTGCTGACCCTAAGTCTCTGCTGTTTAGAAAACCCGGCACTATAAATACGAACCATGAGATAAGATTCCCTTAGAGGATGAGAAAAAGTTACTACAGTATCACAGCATCACAGTATCGCTAAGGTTGGAAGAGACCTCAAAGCTCATCAAGTCCAACCTGTCACCACAGACCTCATGACTAGACCATGGCACCAAGTGCCACATCCAATCCCCTCTTGAATACCTCCAGGGATGGGGACTCCACCATCTCCCTGGGCAGCACATTCCAATGACCAACGACTCTTTCAGGGAAGAACTTTCTCCTCACCTCCAGCCTAAACCTCCCCTGGCACAGCTTGAGACTGTGTCCTCTTGTTCTGATGCTGCTTGCCTGGGAGAAGAGACCAACCCCTTCCTGGCTACAACCTCCCTTCAGGGAGTTGTAGAGAGCAATGAGGTCTCCCCTGAGCCTCCTCTTCTCCAAGCTAAGCAACCCCAGCTCCCTCAGCCTCTCCTCACAGGGCTGTGCTCCAGACCCCTCCCCAGCTTTGTTGCCCTTCTCTGGACACCTTCAAGTCTCTCAATGTCCTTCCTAAACTGAGGGGCCCAGAACTGGACACAGGACTCAAGGTGTGGCCTAACCAGTGCAGAGTACAGGGGCACAATGACTTCCCTGCTCCTGCTGGCCACACTATTCCTAATGCAGGCCAGGATGCCCTTGGCCTTCTTGGCCCCCTGGGCACACTGCTGGCTCATGTTCAGGCAGCTGTCAATCAGCACCCCCAGGTCCCTCTGTGTTTAGCAGCTCTCAGCCACTCTGACCCCAGCCTTTGGCTCTGCCTGGGGTTGTTGTGGCCAAAGTGCAGCCCCTGGCACTTGAACTTGTTCAATGCTATCCTGTTGGACTCTGCCCATCTGTGCAGTTGGTCAAGGTCCCTCTGCAGAGCCCTTTCACCCTCTAACTGACCAACATCTGCTCCCAGCTTGGTGTCATCTGCAAATTTGCTGATGACTGACTCAATCCCCTCATCCAGATCACCAGTGAAGATATTAAAGAGGATGGGGCCCAGCACTGATTCCTGGGGCACACCACTGGTGCCTGGCTGCCAGCTGGCTGTGGCACCATTCACCACCACTCTCTGGGCTCAGCCTCCAGCCAGTTCCTAACCCAGCTCAGAGAGCTGCTGTCCAAGCCATGGGCTGACAGCTTGGCCAGCAGTTTGCTGTGGGGGACAGTGTCAAAGGCCTTGCTGAAGTCCAGGCAGACCACATCCACAGCCTGCCCCACATCCACCAGGCAGTCACCTGGGCATAGAAGGAGATCAGGTTGGAGAGGCAGGACCTGCCCTTCCTAAATCCATGCTGGCTGGACCTGAGCCCTTGGCCATCCTTCATGTGTGCAGTTATTGCCCCCAGGATAATCTGCTCCATCACTTTCCCTGGCACTGAGGTCAGGCTGCCAGGCCTGGAGTTTCCAGGTTCCTCCATCCGACCCTTCTTATGGATGGGGGCCACACTGGCCAGTTTCCAGTCACCTGGGACCTCTCCAGTGAGCCAGGACTGGAGGAAAATGATGGAGGGCCGCTTGGCAGCTCATCTGCCAGCTCTCTCAGCACCCTAGGGTGGATCCCATCCGGTCCCATGGACTTGTGAGTGTCCAAGTGGCTCAGCAGGTCCCGAACTAATTCCTCACGGATTACTGGGGCACTACACTGCTCCCATCACCCAGCTCAGGAGGCCACTCCTCCTTAACTCCTGCCTTGCTGTTAAACATTGAGGCAAAGAAGGTGTTCAGGACTTCAGCCTTTTCCTCTTCTTCAGTCACTACCTTTTGCCTTCCTCTCTGTGGCAAAACCAGGGCAGGGGGGGGGAAAAAAACTCTGATTGGTTTGGGTTGGGAAAGGCCTCAAAGCTTGTTTGTCTGATTGTTTTCCATGTGATTTTGTGCTTTTGTGTGAAGTGAACCCAATTCACATAACCACTTCCAGCAAGAAACCTTCTGAAGGTAATTGAAGAATTTCTCAGTCCAATGGAAACATTTCCAGTTACTCCTGGCTCTGGTACTCAGCCAGCCCTAGCTCTCATCTCTTTGGAAGTGCCTGAACAAGCCAAAGTGATGGCTGAAGAAGTCAAAGTGATGGCTGAACAAGCCAAAGTGATGGCTGAAGAAGTCAAAGTGATGGCTGAACGAGCCAAAGTGATGGCTGAAGAAGTCAAAGTGATGGCTGAACGAGCCAAAGTGATGGCTGAAGAAGTCAAAGTGATGGCTGAACAAGCCAAAGTGAAGGCTGAACAAGTCAGTGACACTTTCAGCATGTTCCACCCCAGGAAGCCTTGGAAATGAGCAGAGGTGGGTCAGTGAGTGATCCCTGCAGCCATCCCTGCAAACTGCCAATCCCATTCCTGTCTGCTAGGAATCAATATTTAAAGCTACCTTAAGTATGTTAATGTTGGTTTGGCTGTCTCATACTCACTCCACTGTCTGTTCTATCAACTTTAATGAAAGGATTATGCTTTGCAGGCTTGGACACTGAAGCCTAGCCTGATGAATGCCTCTGGAAAGTGCATTTATGAGATTTAAAACTGCAGCTAGAGCTAATTATGAAGGGAATTTTGGCTGAGCATCTCAGGGTGAGGAGATGTTTTTCGTGGCTGGGTTTGGGGTTCCTGGGGTTTTGGAGTATTCCTGGATTTTATATTGCATCCAGCTCTGGGGTCCCCAGCTCAGGAGGGACAGGGATCTGCAGGAGAGAGTCCAAGGGAGGGCTGCAAGGCTGCTGAAGGGACTGCAGCACTGCCTAGGGAAGAGAGGCTGAGAGCCCTGGGGCTGTTGAGTCTGGAGAGGAGAAGGCTGAGAGGGATCTGATCAATATCTGTCAATAGCTGAGGGCTGGGGGTCAGGAAGGAAGGGACAGGGACAGAATAAATGTAAGAGTGCTGTCCCTGGGAAGGAACAACACCAGGCACTAGCACAGGTTAGGGACTGACCTGCTGGAAAGCAGCTCCATGGAGAAGGACCTTGGAGTCCTGGTGGGCAATAAGTAGGCAACCCTTGAAAACAGGAACTGTGTCCTCCTAGTGCTGCTCATTGTGCAAACCTGACCTTGTAGCTGCCCCTGCAGCTGGTGTGGAAGTTAGGTTGTGCTGCTTTCTCTCCTTAATAGAAGGAAAGAGCTTGTGCTGTCCACAGCTGCTTTTTCACTGGGTGTGCTGGAAGTTTTTTACATGCTTCCCCAGTTGGACTGAATGCTGAGATTTCTGCCACCATTATGGGTTCTGCTCACAGAACAAAAAGCAAATATCTGGTTGGAAGAGACCTCCAAGCTCATCCAGTCCAACCTCAACCCAGTTTAGGGTCAATCCTAAACCCTGTCCCTAAGCTGCAGCTCCACAGCTGCTGGAACACCCCCAGGGATGGGGACTCCAGCACTGCCCTGGGCAGACCATTCCAATGGCTGAGAGCCCTCTCTGGCAACAAATAGTTCCTAGCATCCAGCCTGAGCCTCCCCTGCTGCACCTTGGGACCATTGCCTCTGCTCCTGTCCCTTGCCACCAAGGAGCAGAGGCTGTTCCCTCCTCACTCCAACCTCCCTTCAGGGAGCTGCAGAGAGCAAGGAGGTCTCCCCTCAGCCTCCTCTTCTCCAGCCTGAACACCCCCAGCTCCCTCAGCTCCTCCTCTAGCCCAGGGGCTCCAGGCCCTTCTCCAGCCTTGCTGCCCTGCTCTGGACAGGCTCCAGCCCCTCAGTGTCCTTCCTGCAGTGAGGGCCCAGAGCTGAGCACAGCCCTCGAGGTGTGGCCTCCCCAGTGCTGAGCACAGGGGATGATCACCTCTCCTCCATGCTCTGTCTCTTGTTACCTTTTTATCTCCTTTGGCTGAACTCTTGACTCTGTAGCTGCAGTGTTTGCTCTTTCTATCTACTTGCCTCGAGCCTGGGCAATTTTCACAGCTCTCCTCCACTGTGTTCATCAAGTCACATTTTCAGCAGATTTCCCTCTGCTCCCTCTCTTCAACAGATAAAACCCAAGCCTCAGGATGTGGAGATGTTTTTCCCTGTGTTCAAAGGAGGACTACAGGTTTTGCCATGGCTTTTGTTTTCCTGAGATGCTTATGAAGACTCTTGCTCAAGGCAAATAAAACTACACAGCTCTCACTTGCAGTCTGATCCCTTCCCTTTTACTTCTCTTCCTTTCAGATGCTTTCCATAAGCAGAAAGCAAATTGTTCCTAGTTGAATACATGAGCCTGTGTACTCAGTGTATCTTCATCCCAGATAGGCTTCCTTCTAGCACTAGGGCACAGGTATCTGCTTCTTTTCACCACAGAAACAGCCTTTCCGGTGCCCCTGATGTGCAAGCTGCATAAAAACTGCCTCTTGATGGAAATCACTTTGGAGCATGGGAAATTGTTGTCTCTAAACAGTCTAAGAAGGAACAGGGAAACATCCTTTGGGGTGGCAGCCTCCCAGTGGCAACATAAACAAAGTCACATCTTGGAAAGGAGAATTTTTCCCCAGGAGTGTTTTGTAGGTTCTACAAAAATGTGTGAGATCTCATCCAGTTCCTCTGTCCTGTGCTAGTGACTTAACTTCACAGCTCAGAGGGTGTTGGTGGTTGGAAGGGACCTCCAAAGATCTTCCAGTCCAGCCCCCTGCCAGAGCAGGACCATAGAATCCAGCACAGGTCACACAGGAACACATCCAGACAGGGATGGAAAGGCTCCACAGAAGGAGACTCCACAACCTCTCTGGGTAGCCTGCTCCAGGCCTCTGGGACCCTCACAGGCAAGAAGTTCCTCCTCATGTTGAGCTGCAACCTCCTGTGCTGCAGTTTCCATCCATTGCCCCTTGGCCTATCCCAGGGCACAGTGAGCAGAGGCTGTCCCTGTCCTTTCCTTCCTGACCCCCAGCCCTCAGCTCTTGATAGACATTGATCAGATCCCTCTCAGCCTTCTCCTCTCCAGACTCAACAGCCCCAGGGCTCTCAGCCTCTCCTCCCCAGGCAGTGCTGCAGTCCCTTCAGCAGCCTTGGAGCCCTCCCTTGGACTCTCAATGGCTGTCAGTGGCTGTCAATGGCTCCATGTCCCAGTGGAGGCCAGGGACAAGCAGAGTCCCTCAGGGATCAGTCCTGGCACCAGGCTTGTTCAACATCTTTGTGGGTGCCATGGACAGTGGCATTGAGTGCACCCTCAGCAGGTTTGCTGATGACACCAAGCTGTGTGGTGCAGCAGACAGGCTGGAGGGAAGGGAGGCCATCCAGAGGGACCTGGGCAGGCTGGAGAGGTGGGCACAAGCCAACCTCAGGAGGTTCAATAAGAGCAAGTGCAGGGTCCTGCAGCTGGGTGGAGGCAATGCCAGGCACAAATACAGGCTGGGCAGGGACTGGCTGGAAAGTAGCCCTGAGGAGAGAGACTTGGGGGTGCTGGTGGACAAAAAGCTCACCAGGAGCTCTCAGTGTGCACTTGCAGCCCGCAAAGCCAATCAGATCCTGGGCTGCAGCAGGAGAAGTGTGGCCAGCAGGGCAAGGGAGGTGATTCTCCCCCTCTGCTCAGCTCTGCTGAGACCCCACCTGGAGTCCTGCCTCCAGTTCTGGAGCCCCTATTACAAGAGGGATCTGGAGGTGCTGGAAGGTGTCCAGAGAAGGGCCAGGAGGATGATCAGAGGGCTGGAGCACCTCTCCTGTGAGGACAGACTGAAGGAGTTGGGGCTGTTCAGTCTGCAGTAGAGAAGGCTCCGAGGAGACCTCATTGTGGCCTTCCAGGATCTGAAGGGGGCTACAGGAAGGCTGGGGAGGGACTGCTCAGGATCTCAGGTAGTGATAGGACTAGGGGGAATGGAATGAAGCTGGAGGTGGGGAGATTGAGGCTGGAGGTGAGGAGGAAGTTCTTCACCATGAGAGTGGTGAAGCCCTGGAATGGGTTGTCCAGGGAGGTGGTCGAGGCCCCGTCCCTGGGGCTGTTTAAGCCCAGGCTGGCTGAGGCTCTGTCCAGCCTGATCTAGTGTGGGGTGTCCCTGCCCATGGCAGGGGGGTTGGAACTAGATGATCCTTGTGGTCCCTTCCAACCCTGAATGAAACTATGAAACTATGAAACTATGAAACTCTCTCCAGCAGATCCCTGTCCCTCCTGAGCTGGGGAGCCCAGAGCTGGATGCAATATTCCAGGTGAGGTCTGAGCAGGGCAGAGAGGATGGGAAGGAGAACTTCCCTGGCTCTGCTGGACACACTCTTCCTTATCCACCTTGTTCCAGTTTACATTCTTAATCCCTTAACTTCTTCCCAGTTATGTTCTTGCTCCTCCTCTCCCTCCCTCCTCTCTCCCCCCCCCCCCCCGCCCCCCATCAGTTTCAGTAAACTCAGTGTCAGAATGTTTGTCACAGTCTCATTCAGGTGGAGTATCAGAAGGGCTGTAAAAAGCTGAAAGCTCTAAGCCCTTAGAAGGAAAGTTCTCCATAAGATGAATGTTCAGCTCCCCTTGGCAGTGGGAAGAATGAGATACTGCTCAGCAGCAGCCTTGCAGGAGGAACTCATCCACTTCCCATTGGTGTTTGCTGGTTGATGAAGTAGCAGCTCAGTAGCTGAGCTTCTTAATCACCTCCATGAAGCTTTGCTATCATTCTCCAGCACTTCCACCTTCCTGCAAAGGCCAATTTCTTGTAGCACAGGTGAGGCATTGCAGCCCTTGGGAGCCCAGCATTTCTCCTGGCACTGCATGGAAGCCAGACATCCTTCTGAGAGAAATGGAAGCCATGCATTATACCTAATGATCCAGCTGCAGGTTCCTTTGGCTCATCTTCCTGCTGGATTTCTTTGCCTTTTGTTGCATTTTGAGGACAGTGAAAGGAAAAAGAAGAAAATAACCTCCATAAATTTCACATTGATTTCCTTTGCCTCTCACATTTTGTTAGGGCCACTCATGTCTGAAGGAATTCCTGCTCTGCATGGCAGCAGAGGGGAGAGATGCTCTCCTGTGCTCATCAGCCAAAGTTAATGAGACTCATTAGTTAATGCTTTTTTGGCTTAGTTATGATGCTGATGAGCCAGCAATGTGCCCTGGTGGCTGCAAAGGCCAATGGCATCTTGGGTTATGTGAACAAGAGCGTGACCAGCAGGTCAAAGAAGGTCCTTCACCCTCTCTGCTCTGCCTTGGTGAGGCCTCATCTGGAGTATTGTGTCCAGCTCTGAGCTCCCACGTTCAAGGGGGACAGGGAATTGCTGAAAAGCATCCAATGAAGGGCCACTGCATCCAGTTCTGGAGCCCCTATTGCAAGAGGGATGTGGAGATGCTGGAAGGTGTCCAGAGAAGGGCCACAAGGATGAGCAGAGGGCTGGAGCACATCTGCTGTGAGGACAGACTGAAGGAGTTGGGGCTGTTCAGTCTGCAGAAGAGAAGGCTCCCAGGTGACCTCATTGTGGCCTTCCAGTATCTGAAGGGGCCTACAAGAAGGCTGGGGAGGGGACTGCTCAGGGTGTCAGGTAGTGCTAGGACTAGGGGGAATGGAATGAAGCTGGAGGTGGGGAGATTGAGGCTGGAGGGGAGGAGGAAGTTCTTCCCCATGAGAGTGGTGAAGCCCTGGAATGGGTTGTCCAGGGAGGTGGTTGGGGCCCTGTCCCTGGAGGTGTTTAAGGCCAGGCTGGCTGAGGCTGTGGCCAGGCTGATGTAGTGTGGGGGTGTCCCTGCCCATGGCAGGGGGTTTGGAACTAGATGATCCTTGTGGTCCCTTCCAACCCTGACTGATACTATGAGCCCAGTACCCAGCATGTGTGACGTAGAACCAGAGAATCGGTAAAGTTGGAAAAGACCTCTAAGATCTTCCAGTCCAACCTTCTACCCAACACCCCTGTGACCGCTAGACCAGGTCCTAAAGTGTCACATCCAGACATTATTCATGCCGTGTGCATGAGTGGCTTCTCTTGTTATGTTTGTGTGGGGAAAGCATCATCCTGTATGAAACACCTCATCTTCTGTGTGCTTGGTGATTAAAATCCCAGGCCACCATCCACAGTTTAACAACCAGCACTGCTGTCGTCCAGTCCTTTACATCTCTCTGCTTGCAAACTGTGCTTGAAGGGAAGAGACTCCCATATTTCATCTGCAGCCTCATTAAACCTGTTCTGGGTGAAGCGCTGATAATAAACATGAAAGGGAAGGATGTGGCTCTCCCCTCCCTGCTGCCATCTTCTTAACCCATCCTGTGTCATAATGACATTAAAACATTTAGCTTGTGATAGAGGAAATAACTGAGGCTCAGGAGTGTTCCAAGACCAAACCCCAGTGCCAGAGCTGACTGCAAGGCTGAGATTTCTCATTGATCAGTGAGCAGCACCAGCCTGGACTGCAAGTCTCAAGAGGAGCAGCTGAGGGAACTGAGATGCTTTGGTCTTCAGAAGAGGAGACTGAGGAGAGACCTCATTGCTCTCATCAGCTCCCTGAAAGGAGGCTGGAGGGAAGTGAGGGTTGGTCTTTTCTCACATGCAACAAGTGACAAGGCAAGAGGAAAGAGCCTCAAGTTCTGCCGAGGGCTGTTCAGGTTGGATATTAGGAAATATTTCTTCACAGAAAAGGTTCTGAGGAGCTGGCACAGGCTGCCAAGGGAGGGGGGCAGAGTCACCATCCCAGGAGGTGTTCAAAGATGCAGAGATGTGGTGCTGAGGGACAGGGTTTAGTAGCATTGTGAGCTCCAGGCAAGCAGTTTGACTTGCTCTCAAAGGACTTCTCCAGCCTCCATAGTTCTGTGAGTCAGTCATCAGCAAATTTGCAGGTGACACCAAGTTAGGAGCAGATGTTGGTCAGTTAGAGGGTGGAAGGGCTCTGCAGAGGGACCTCAACAGACTGGACAGATGGGCAGAGTCCAACAGGATGGCATTCAACAAATCCAAGTGCCAGGGGCTGCACTTTGGCCACACCAACCCCAGGCAGAGCTACAGGCTGGGGTCAGAGTGGCTGAGAGCTGCCAAACAGAGAGGGACCTGGGGGGTGCTGATTGACAGCTGCCTAACATGAGCCAGCAGTGTGCCCAGGGGGCCAAGGAGGCCAATGGCATCCTGGCCTGCATGAGGAATAGTGTGGCCAGCAGGAGCAGGGAAGTCATTGTGCCCTGTGCTCTACAAGGCCACACCTTGAGTCCTGTGTCCAGTTCTGGGCCCCTCAGTTTCAGAAGGACATTGAGAGACTTGAAGGTGTCCAGAGAAGGGCAACAAGGCTGGGGAGAGGCCTTGAGCACAGCCCTGTGAGGAGAGGCTGAGGGAGCTGGGGTTGCTTAGCCTGGAGAAGAGGAGGCTCAGGGGAGACCTCATTGCTCTCTACAACTACCTGAAGGGAGGTTGTAGCCAGGTGGGGGTTGGTCTCTTCTCCCAGGCAACCAGCACCAGAACAAGAGGACACAGTCTCAAGCTGTGCCAGGGGAAGTTTAGGCTTGCAGGTGAGGAGAAAGTTCTTCACTGAGAGAGTTGTTAGCCATTGGGATGTGCTGCCCAGGGAGGTGTTGGAGTCCCCATCCCTGGAGGCATTCAAGAGGGGATTGGATGTGGCACTTGGTGCCATGGTCTAGTCATGAGGTCTGTGGTGATAGGTTGGACTTGATGACCCTTTGAGGTCTCTTCCAGCCTTGGTGATACTGTGATACTGTGATTTTATGACTGCAATACTCAACATCACTTTCAGCTCTGAAAGCCGAGGCCAGGCTTCTCTCTCCTAGCTCATGTCAGCTCAAGATGGGGTCCTATTGATTTTTGAGGTCATTTAAATGAAAGGTTAAGAAGTCTACAACATGAGTCCACATGAGACCTTTTAGCAGTCTTCCAGTGCCTGAAAGGGTCCTGCAAGAAAGCTGGGGAGGGACTTCTTACAATGAGTTGCAGTGATAGGAAGGGGGGGGGGGGGCTTTAAGCTGGGAAAGGGGAGATTTAGACTGGAGATTAGAAAGAAATTCATTCCAGTGGTGGTGGTGAGACACTTCTTCCTCCTTGTCAAGGTCAGGCTCGATGAGGCCTTGAGCAGCCTGGGCTAGTGGGAGGTGTCCCTGCCCATGGCAGGGGGTTGGGAACTGGATGAGTTTTGAGGTCCCTTCCAACCCAACCCATTCTGTGATTCTGGGATTTAATTGGATTTGCTTTTAAGAAGTACAAGTGAGGAACTGAGTTTCTGGAAGAGCACCTGGTCATTCTGGAAACCACCCAATTAACAGAGAGGGGAAAACTCAGCTCTGTCTTATTGCTTCACAGTCATACAACATAGATGGGGATATTCCAGGCACCCAGCATCAGAACAAGAGGACACAGTGTCAAGCTGTGCCAAGGAAGGTTTAGGCTGGATGTTAGGAAGAAGTTCCCAGACAGAGAGATTGGCCATTGGGATGTGCTGCCCAGGGAGGTGGTGGAGTCAGCATCAATGAAGGTGTTTAGGAAGAGCCTGGATGAGGAATTTGGTGCCATGGTTTAGTTGATCAGATGGTGCTGGTTCTCAAAGGTCTTTTCCAATCTGGTTAATCTTCTCCTCTCCTCTCCTCTCCTCTCCTCTCCTCTCCTCTCCTCTCCTCTCCTCTCCTCTCCTCTCCTCTCCTCTCCTCTCCTCTCCTCTCCTCTCCTCTCCTCTCCTCTCTCCTCTCCTCTCCTCTCCTCTCCTCTCCTCTCCTCTCCTCTCCTCTCCTCTCCTCTCCTCTCCTCTCCTCTCCTCTCCTCTCCTCTCCTCTCCTCTCCTCTCCTCTCCTCTCCTCTCCTCTCCTCTCCTCTCCTCTCCTCTCCTCTCCTCTCCTCTCCTCTCCTCTCCTCTCCTCTCCTCTCCTCTCCTCTCCTCTCCTCTCCTCTCCTCTCCTCTCCTCTCCCTCTCCTCTCCTCTCCTCTCCTCTCCTCTCCTCTCCTCTCCTCTCCTCTCTCCTCTCCTCTCTCTCTCCTCTCCTCTCCTCTCCTCTCCTCTCCTCTCCTCTCCTCTCCTCTCCTCTCCTCTCCTCTCCTCTCCTCTCCTCTCCTCTCCCTCTCCTCTCCTCTCCTCTCCTCTCCTCTCCTCTCCTCTCCTCTCCTCTCCTCTCCTCTCCTCTCCTCTCTCTCCTCTCCTCTCCTCTCCTCTCCTCTCCTCTCCTCTCCTCTCCTCTCCTCTCCTCTCCTCTCCTCTCCTCTCCTCTCCTCTCCTCTCCTCTCCTCTCTCCTCTCCTCTCCTCTCTCCTCTCCTCTCCTCTCCTCTCCTCTCCTCTCCTCTCCTCTCCTCTCCTCTCCCTCTCCTCTCCTCTCCTCTCCTCTCCTCTCCTCTCCCTCTCCTCTCCTCTCCCTCTCCTCTCCTCTCCTCTCCTCTCCTCTCCTCTCCTCTCCTCTCCTCTCCTTTTACCTGTCCCAGAATCCTGCCTTGTTTTGGTGACACAGAATTACGCTCAAAGCTCAGGTTACTGTCTATGGTGTTGAGTGCTGCCCACAACACTATAGTCAGGAGAGAGACCACACAGACCTCAGGAGAACCACAATGTTGTTGCATTTGATGATAAAACAGAGCTTTCTGCTGGCAGAGAATGCTGGTGCAATGCGTTTGTCTCACATGGGCAGCAAGCAGCCATCGAACAAAACTACTCTTATGGTCTGGAAGTGTTATACTTGTGCAGCACAAGCCAATGCTCCTGTGAGTGCTCAGTTAGGAAAGGCTCTGTCAGATGTTTAGGGGGGGATTATAGTCACAATCTTCCCTGGCTAATCTTCACCTGCTTGTAAATTCTCAGTCCTCCAAGTGACACAAAAAAAGTGTAAGCCAAAGGTTTGGCTCCAGAGAAAATGAAGAAGATGAATAATAATAAAAATATGAAGAAGAAGAAGAGGAGGAAGAGGAGGAAGAAGAGGAAGAAGAAGACAGAGAAGAAGATGGAGAAGAAGAAGTGGGAGTGGCTTCCTTATGGGAATCAAAGTCATTGCAGATCTTTCATTATCCCAGCCAAGGATTCCATGAATGTTGGTGGTTCCCTTGTCCAAGTAGACCAGTTAACTTGATGGGTAAAAGGTATGGCAAGAGCCAAAGGAGTAGCAGGAGGTATATAAAGGAGTAGCAGGAGGTATATGTTCTCTGCAAGGCCTTTGGCACAGACCCCACAGCATCCTGCTGGCCAAGTTGGAGAGATGTGGATTTTCTGTGTGGGTGTCCAGTAGATAAAGAATTGGCTGGGTGGTTGCACCCAGGGGGGTGTTGTTCAATGGCTTGAAGTGCAGATGGAGAGCAGTGACAGTGGTGTCCCTCAGGGGTCTGTACTGGGACCTGTGCTGTTCAATATTTGCACCAGTGCTATAGAGAGAGGGGTGGAAGCACCGTCAGCAAGGGTGCAGATGGCACGAAGCTGAGTGGTGCTGTCCATACCCCAGAGGGACAGGATGGCATCCAGAGGGACCTGGGCAGGCTGGAGAGGTGGTGCCCAGGGGAACCTCATGAGGTTCAAACAAGAGCAAGTGCAGGGTTCTGCACCTGGGCCAGAACACTGTCAGTACAGTCTGGGGGAGGAGGGGAGAGAAAGCAGCCCTGAGGAAAAGGACTTGGGGGTGCTGGTGGGGGAGAAGCTGGACAGGAGCAGGCAGGGTGAGCTTGCAGCACAGAAGGCCAAGGGCAGCCTGGGCTGCATCCAAAGCAGCACTGCCAGAGATGGAGAGAGAGGATCCTGCCCCTCTGCTCTGCTCTGGGGTGACCTCACCTGCAGTGCTGTGCGCAGGTCAGGAGCCCTCAACACAGGAAGGACCTGGACCTGATGAGGAGGGTCCAGAGGAGGCCATGAAAATGACGACTTCAGACTAGAGCAGAGCAGATTGAGATTGGATGTGAGGAACAAGTTCTGCAGCATGAGGGTGGTGGAACACTGGCACAGGGTTGCCCCAGGGGAGGTGGTTGAGGCTCCATCCCTGGAGATGTTCAAGGTGAGGCTGGACAGGGCTCTGGGCAACCTGATCAAGCTGGGGATGTTCCTGCTGAGTGCAGGGGGGTTGGACTGGGTGAGCTTTGGAGGTCCCTTCCCAACACAGAGCATTCTGTGACTCTGATTTTTGTAGTTCCCCAAAAGGCTAAGACCCAACCTTTGTTCCAAAATGAAGCTGTCTCACCATTACCTTCACACCTTTGTCATTTCAATTCTTGAGTGTTGCCCAAGACAAATGACTCACGTCTGGTAGAATAAATCATGAAAAGCAGGTCACACCTCTTCAGGTTCATTACCTCTGCCTCTAACACTCTAATATATCATTTCCAACCCAATTTTCAGGAACAGAATCAAATATTCTTGTAAAAAAAAATCAATTCTTTTGCAGCAAACAGAAAAAAAATAGATCTGGAGTTGCCATCACTGTGATGATGAGCAGAGCCCTCCTGCCTGCCACAGCCTCCAACCACTTGTCTTTCATCCAGACATTGCAAAATGAATCCCATTGCATCTGACTGTGCCTTAACCAATGGCTTCTATAGAATAGGGTAGACTAGACTAGACTAGACTAGACTAGAATAGAATAGGCCAGGTTGGAAGAGACCTTCAAGATCATTGAGTCCAACCTATCATCCAACACAACCTAATCAACTAACCCATGGCACCAAGCACCCTATCAAGCCTCCTCCTGAACACCTCCAGGGATGGTGACTCCACCACCTCCCTGGGCAGCACATTCCAATGGGCAATCACTCTCTCTGTGTAGAACTTCCTCCTAACCTCCAGCCTAAACCTCCCCTGGCACAGCTTGAGACTGTGTCCTCTTGTTCTGGTGCTGGCGGCCTGGGAGAAGAGACCAAAGCCCACCTGTCTACAACCTCCCTTCAGATGGTGCTCTACAAGAGTAATAAGGTCTCCCCAGAACCTCCTCTTCTCCAGGCTAAGCAGCCCCAGCTCCCTCAGCCTTTCCTCACAGGGCTGTGCTCCAGACCCCTCCCCAGCTTTGCTGCCCTTCTCTGGACACATTTGTCACTGAACTGACCAACCAGTGGAAAAATGAGGAAGCAAAGCAGAACTAGGCTGGATTTGAAGCAAGAGTGAAACAGGGACCTATGCTGTTTGATACTACTGAGGAGGAACTTCACTAACTTAAGTGTGACAGAACACTGGAACAGGCTGCTCAGAACACTGGTGGAGTTTCCAGCTCTGAAGACATCCAAAACCCTCCTGTGTGACCTTCCAGAATAGAATAGAATAGAATAGAATAGAATAGAATAGAATTAACCAGGTTGGAAGAGACCTTCAAGATCATTGTGTCCAACCCATCATCCAACACCACCCAATCAACTAACCCATGGCACCAAGCACCCTATCAAGTCTCCTCCTGAACACCTCCAATGATGGTGGCTCCACCACCTCCCTGGGCAGCCCATTCCAACGGGCAATCACTCTCTCTGTGTAGAACTTCCTCCTAAACTTAGGTGCACCTGCCTTGGCTGTGGGGTTGGGCTTGATGATTTCCTGAGGACTCTTCCAACCCCTCCCATAGTGTGAATCACAGAATTGTCAAGACTGGAAGGGACCTCAAGGATCATCCAGTTCCAACCCCCTGCCACATCCAGCCTGGCCTTCAACACCTCCAGGGATGAGGCTTCCACCACCTCCTGTGTTGCTGTGATAACTAAATCAAGGACTTGCATTCAGAAGTGTAGTGATAAAAACCTTCAGAAACTTCAGCTGCCTGTAGTTCCAGGCATGGGTTTTAAGTCAGGCTTAGATCATCACTAAAGCAGGGAGCAAGGAAGGTCCAGAGAGTGAATTGTCAGCATTAGGGCAGGGCTCTGCTGTCCTCACATTAAAAATTGATTGCCTTTCCAAGCTGTGTGGTTTGACAGTGTGCTTTCTTGGCTGATTAATCTTTATTTATGCTAACCAGGGATAAGCCCAGTGCCCAGTGACTCCATGAAAATTAATTAACTTCATGCTTTTATTAAGATGGAATTTGGAGAGACATTAACTGACAAAAGGCAAAAGAAAACAAAAAGATGCTGACAGGCTAAGCTTGTGGCTGGAACTGATGGAGCTGCTGCCCTGGTAGGGGGACACCCAAAGTACCCTCTTCTCCTCCTGCCACTGCATAAACTCCTCGCAGAATAGAACCTTAGAATCACAGAAGCTCAAAATGGTTTGGGTTGGTCGAGATCTTTGTGGTGGGTTCTGCCCCCCCCCCCCCCCCCCCCCCAGCATTAACTTTCAGCCACACCAACTCAGCTGGATGCAAATGGAAGCTGCATTTAGAAGCTAAACTACCCTCTGCAATGGAAGGCAGTGAATGTGTACAAACTGCCAAGGAGTAAGATAGTTGCAATTAGCAAACAACACAAATCCCCCTGGTCAGAGACCAAGGAAGCCATTCCACTGCCCCCACAGCCCCTGTCCCAAGAGAGAAAGGAGCAGAGAGCAAGCAGTGGGCTAGACTTATCTAAACAGCTCAGCCAAGGCCAGCCAGAAGCAGGTTAATCTCCCCTGAGCCAAGCAGAGAGCAAGCAGTGGGTTAGACTTAACTAAACAGCTCAGCCAAGGCCAGCCAGAAGCAGGTTAATCTCTCCTGAGCCAAGCAAACCATCAGAGATCAGAAGAGCAGGGAGAGAATGGTTCTGGTGCAGCCTGTCTTATTCTAGCTATTTCTCCAATGAATCTGTTTAGAATAGCCTTTAGTTTTCCTTTTCACACCCAGTAGTGATTTATTTATATTGCTCTACTTCTCTGCTCGAGATCTGCAACTGAATGTTAAAGGCATAGCCTAAACCCACCACAACCTTAAAGATCATCCAGTTCCAACCCCCAGCCAGTAGCAGGAACACCTCCCACCAGCCCAGGTTGATCAAGGTCCTGACCAACCCAGAGGGGTATCCACAACTTCTCACAGTGCTCATGGCAGTCAGGACAGGATGCAGACACAGCAGACACAGAATCACAGAATCATGGAGGCTGGAACAGACCTCTGAGATCATCAGTTCTAGCCTGTGACCCAAAACCACCACCTCCACCAGACCATGGCACTGAGTGCCACAGCCAATCTTGCCTTAAACCCCTCCAGGGGTGAAGACTCCACCACCTCCCTGGGCAGTCCATCCCAGTGTCTGATTGCCCTTTCCATCAGGAAGTGCATCCAGGCCAGGATGCCCTTGGCCTTCCCTGCCCCCTGGGCACACTGCTGGCTCCTCTCCAGCTGCTGTCCCCCAGCACTGCCAGGTCCCTGTCTGCCAGGCTGCTCTCCAGTCACTCACCCCCAGTCTGCATGGGGTTGCTGGGGACAAAGTGTAGGAGCCTGTACCTGGCCTTGTTAAGCCTCATCCTGCTGGCCTCAGCTCATGGACCCAGCCTGGCCAGGTCTCTCTGAAGAATCTTCCTACCTCCCAGCAGATCCACTCTGCCCCCTGCTTGGTGTCATCTGGCCATGTCCTAAGGGTAGACTCAATGCCCTCTTCCAAGTCTGAGCAAAGCCTTCGACACTGTCCCGCACCACATCCTGGTCTCCAAACTGGTGACACATGGGTGTGATGGGTGACCACTAGATGGATAAGGAACTGGCTTGATGGCTGCACCCAAAGAGTGGCTGTCAATGGCTCCATGTCCCAGTGGAGGCCAGTGACAAGTGGAGTCCCTCAGGGATCAGTCCTGGGACCTGTCTTATTCAACATCTTTGTGGGTGCCATGGACAGTGGCATTAAGTGCACCCTCAGCAAGTTTGCTGCTGACACCAAGCTGTGTGGTGCAGCAGACAGGCTGGAGGGAAGGGAGGCCATCCAGAGGGACCTGGACAGGCTGGAGAGGTGGGCACAGGCCAACCTCATGAAGTTCAATAAGAGCAAGTGCAGGGTCCTGCATCTGGGTCGAGGCAATCCCAGGCACAAATACAGGCTGGGCAGTGACTGGCTGGAAAGTAGCCCTGAGGAGAGAGACTTGGGGGTGCTGCTGGAGGAGAAGCTCAACATGAGCTCTCAGTGTGCACTTGCAGCCCGCAAAGCCAATCAGATCCTGGGCTGCATCAGGAGAAGTGTGGCCAGCAGGTCGAGGGAGGTGATCTTCCCCCTCTACTCAGCTCTGGTGAGACCCCACCTGGAGTACTGTGTCCAGTTCTGGAGCCCCTATTACAAGAGGGATGTGGAGGTGCTGGAAGGTGTCCAGAGAAGGGCCAGGAGGATGAGCAGAGGGCTGGAGCACCTCTCCTGTGAGGACAGACTGAAGGAGTTGGGGCTGTACAGTCTGCAGAAGAGAAGGCTCCGAGGAGACCTAATTGTCGCCTTCCAGTATCTGAAGGGGGCCTACAGGAAGGCTGGGGAAGGACTGCTCAGGATCTCAGGTAGTGATAGGACTAGGGGGAATGGAATGAAGCTGGAGGTGGGGAGATTCAGGCTGGATGTGAGGAGGAGGTTCTTCACCATGAGAGTGGTGAAACCCTGGAATGGGTTGTCCAGGGACGTGGTTGAGGCCCCGTCCCTGGGGGTGTTTAAGAGCAGGCTGGATGAGGCTCTGTCCAGCCTGATGTAGTGTGGGGTGTCCCTGCCCATGGCAAGGGGGTTGGAACTAGATGATCCTTGTGGTCCCTTCCAACCCTGAATGAAACTATGAAACTATGAAACTAAGTCATCAGTAAAGGTGTTGAATAGAACTGGGCCCAGTACTGATCCCTGGGGACACCACTGGCCACCAGATACCAGCTGGTTGCTGCATTGTTCACAACCACTCTCCATGCCCAGGCATCCAGCCAATGCAATGACTGCTCCTCACCCTGTCCTCCTCTGGCTGCCCACAGATGGGAGGCCCGAGGAGGAGGGTCACACCTCCACACAGCCACCACAAGTCCCCGTGCAGGTGGCAGATTTATCCATGGTGTCACAAAGCATCTTGGCTTCCCCAGCTCCTGAGCTCCTGCACGGGCCGGGTGGCTGCACTGCTCATACTGGGCTGGAGACCATCTTGCTTTAATAGGCTCAAGATGGATTTTAGTCAGTATGTGTGTGTGTGTCTGCCTCTTTTGTGTGTGTGTGTGTGTGTGTGTCTGCCTGGTGTGTGTGCATGAGTGTGTGTATCTGTGTATGTCTGTTGTGTGTCTGTGTCTGTGTGTCTGCCTCTTTTGTGTGTGTCTGTGTCTGTGTGTCTGCCTATTGTGAGTGTATGAGTGTGTGTCTGTTTGTCTGCCTGGTGTGTGTGTGTGTGTGTGTGTTTGCCTGTTGTGTGTGTCTGTGTGTGTGTCTGCCTGTCATGAGTGCATGAGTGTGTGTATGTGTCTGTGTCTGCCTGTTCTCTGTGTGTGTGTGTGTGTCTGCCTGTCGTGAGTGCATGAGTGTGTGTATGTGTCTGTGTCTGCCTGTTGTGTGTGTGTCTGTGTGTGTGTCTGCCTGTCATGAGTGCATGAGTGTGTGTATGTGTCTGTGTCTGCCTGTTGTGTGTGTGTCTGTGTGTCTGCCTGTCGTGAGTGCATGAGTGTGTGTATGTGTCTGTGTCTGCCTGTTGTGTGTGTCTGTGTGTGTGTCTGCCTGTCGTGAGTGCATGAGTGTGTGTATGTGTCTGTGTCTGCCTGGTGTGTGTGTGTCTGTGTGTCTGCCTGTCGTGAGTGCATGAGTGTGTGTATGTGTCTGTGTCTGCCTGTTGTGTGTGTGTCTGTGTGTCTGCCTGTCGTGAGTGCATGAGTGTGTGTATGTGTCTGTGTCTGCCTGTTGTGTGTGTGTATGTGTGTGTGTCTGCCTGTCATGAGTGCATGAGTGTGTGTATGTGTCTGTGTCTGCCTGTTCTCTGTGTGTGTGTGTCTGCCTGTCATGAGTGCATGAGTGTGTGTATGTGTCTGTGTCTGCCTGTTGTGTGTGTGTCTGTGTGTGTGTCTGCCTGTCATGAGTGCATGAGTGTGTGTATGTGTCTGTGTCTGCCTGTTCTGTGTGTGTGTGTGTGTCTGCCTGTCGTGAGTGCATGAGTGTGTGTATGTGTCTGTGTCTGCCTCTTCTGTGTGTGTGTGTGTGTCTGCCTGTCGTGAGTGCATGAGTGTGTGTATGTGTCTGTGTCTGCCTGGTGTGTGTGTGTCTGTGTCTGCCTGTTGTGTGTGTGTGTGTGTCTGCCTGTCGTGAGTGCATGAGTGTGTGTATGTGTCTGTGTCTGCCTGGTGTGTGTGTGTCTGTGTGTCTGCCTGTCGTGAGTGCATGACAGTGTGTATGTGTCTGTGTCTGCCTGGTGTGTGTGTGTCTGTGTCTGCCTGTTGTGTGTGTGTGTGTGCCTGCCTGTCGTGAGTGCATGAGTGTGTGTATGTGTCTGTGTCTGCCTGTTGTGTGTGTGTCTGTGTGTCTGCCTGTCGTGAGTGCATGAGTGTCTGTATGTGTCTGTGTCTGCCTGTTCTGTGTGTGTTTGTGTGTCTGCCTGTCGTGAGTGCATGAGTGTGTGTATGTGTCTGTGTCTGCCTGTTCTGTGTGTGTGTGTGTGTCTGCCTGTCATGAGTGCATGAGTGTGTGTATGTGTCTGTGTCTGCCTGTTGTGTGTGTGTCTGTGTGTGTGTCTGCCTGTCGTGAGTGCATGAGTGTGTGTATGTGTCTGTGTCTGCCTGTTGTGTGTGTGTGTGTGTGTGTCTGCCTGTCGAGAGTGCATGAGTGTGTGTATGTGTCTGTGTCTGCCTGTTGTGTGTGTCTGTGTGTGTGTCTGCCTGTCGTGAGTGCATGAGTGTGTGTATGTGTCTGTGTCTGCCTGTTGTGTGTGTGTCTGTGTGTGTGTCTGCCTGTCATGAGTGCATGAGTGTGTGTATGTGTCTGTGTCTGCCTGTTCTGTGTGTGTGTGTCTGCCTGTCATGAGTGCATGAGTGTGTGTATGGGTCTGTGTCTGCCTGTTGTGTGTGTGTCTGTGTGTCTGCCTGTCGTGAGTGCATGAATGTGTGTATGTGTCTGTGTCTGCCTGGTGTGTGTGTGTCTGTGTGTCTGCCTGTCGTGAGTGCATGAGTGTGTGTATGTGTCTGTGTCTGCCTGTTGTGTGTGTGTGTGTGTGTCTGCCTGTCGTGAGTGCATGAGTGTGTGTATGTGTCTGTGTCTGCCTGGTGTGTGTGTGTCTGTGTGTCTGCCTGTCGTGAGTGCATGAGTGTGTGTATGTGTCTGTGTCTGCCTGTTCTGTGTGTGTGTGTGTGTCTGCCTGTCATGAGTGCATGAGTGTGTGTATGTGTCTGTGTCTGCCTGTTCTGTGTGTGTGTGTGTGTCTGCCTGTCATGAGTGCATGAGTGTGTGTATGTGTCTGTGTCTGCCTGGTGTGTGTGTGTCTGTGTGTCTGCCTGTCATGAGTGCATGAGTGTGTGTATGTGTCTGTGTCTGCCTGGTGTGTGTGTGTCTGTGTGTCTGCCTGTCGTGAGTGCATGAGTGTGTGTATGTGTCTGTGTCTGCCTGTTGTGTGTGTGTCTGTGTGTGTGTCTGCCTGTCGTGAGTGCATGAGTGTGTGTATGTGTCTGTGTCTGCCTGGTGTGTGTGTGTCTGTGTGTCTGCCTGTCATGAGTGCTTGAGTGTGTGTATGTGTCTGTGTCTGCCTGTTGTGTGTGTCTGTGTGTGTGTCTGCCTGTTTTGGGTGCATGAGTGTGTGTATGTGTCTGTGTCTGCCTGGTGTGTGTGTGTGTGTGTGTCTGCCTGTCGTGAGTGCATGAGTGTGTGTATGTGTCTGTGTCTGCCTGTTGTGTGTGTGTCTGTGTGTGTGTCTGCCTGTCGTGACTGCATGAGTGTGTGTATGTGTCTGTGTCTGCCTGGTGTGTGTGTGTCTGTGTGTGTGTCTGCCTGTCGTGAGTGCATGAGTGTGTGTATGTGTCTGTGTCTGCCTCTTCTGTGTGTGTGTGTGTGTCTGCCTGTCGTGAGTGCATGAGTGTGTGTATGTGTCTGTGTCTGCCTGGTGTGTGTGTGTCTGTGTGTCTGCCTGTTGTGTGTGTGTGTGTGTGTCTGCCTGTTGTGGGTGCATGAGTGTGTGTATGTGTCTGTGTTTGCCTGTTGTGTGTGTGTCTGTGTGTCTGCCTGTCGTGAGTGCATGAGTGTGTGTATGTGTCTGTGTCTGCCTGGTGTGTGTGTGTATGTGTGTCTGCCTGTTGTGTGTGTGTGTGTGTGTGTGTGCCTGTTGTGGGTGCATGAGTGTGTGTATGTGTCTGTGTCTGCCTGTTGTGTGTGTGTGTGTGTGTCTGCCTGTCGTGAGTGCATGAGTGTGTGTATGTGTCTGTGTCTGCCTGTTGTGTGTGTCTGTGTGTGTGTCTGCCTGTCGTGAGTGCATGAGTGTGTGTATGTGTCTGTGTCTGCCTGTTGTGTATGTGTCTGTGTGTCTGCCTGTCATGAGTGCATGAGTGTGTGTATGTGTCTGTGTCTGCCTGTTGTGTGTGTGTGTGTGTGTCTGCCTGTCGTGAGTGCATGAGTGTGTGTATGTGTCTGTGTCTGCCTGTTGTGTGTGTGTCTGTGTGTCTGCCTGTCGTGAGTGCATGAGTGTGTGTATGTGTCTGTGTCTGCCTGTTGTGTGTGTCTGTGTGTGTGTCTGCCTGTCGTGAGTGCATGAGTGTGTGTATGTGTCTGTGTCTGCCTGGTGTGTGTGTGTCTGTGTGTCTGCCTGTCGTGAGTGCATGAGTGTGTGTATGTGTCTGTGTCTGCCTGGTGTGTGTGTGTCTGTGTGTCTGCCTGTCGTGAGTGCATGAGTGTGTGTATGTGTCTGTGTCTGCCTGTTGTGTGTGTGTATGTGTGTGTGTCTGCCTGTCATGAGTGCATGAGTGTGTGTATGTGTCTGTGTCTGCCTGTTCTCTGTGTGTGTGTGTCTGCCTGTCATGAGTGCATGAGTGTGTGTATGTGTCTGTGTCTGCCTGTTGTGTGTGTGTCTGTGTGTGTGTCTGCCTGTCATGAGTGCATGAGTGTGTGTATGTGTCTGTGTCTGCCTGTTCTGTGTGTGTGTGTGTGTCTGCCTGTCGTGAGTGCATGAGTGTGTGTATGTGTCTGTGTCTGCCTCTTCTGTGTGTGTGTGTGTGTCTGCCTGTCGTGAGTGCATGAGTGTGTGTATGTGTCTGTGTCTGCCTGGTGTGTGTGTGTCTGTGTCTGCCTGTTGTGTGTGTGTGTGTGTCTGCCTGTCGTGAGTGCATGAGTGTGTGTATGTGTCTGTGTCTGCCTGGTGTGTGTGTGTCTGTGTGTCTGCCTGTCGTGAGTGCATGACAGTGTGTATGTGTCTGTGTCTGCCTGGTGTGTGTGTGTCTGTGTCTGCCTGTTGTGTGTGTGTGTGTGCCTGCCTGTCGTGAGTGCATGAGTGTGTGTATGTGTCTGTGTCTGCCTGTTGTGTGTGTGTGTGTGTCTGCCTGTCGTGAGTGCATGAGTGTCTGTATGTGTCTGTGTCTGCCTGTTCTGTGTGTGTGTGTGTGTCTGCCTGTCGTGAGTGCATGAGTGTGTGTATGTGTCTGTGTCTGCCTGTTCTGTGTGTGTGTGTGTGTCTGCCTGTCATGAGTGCATGAGTGTGTGTATGTGTCTGTGTCTGCCTGTTGTGTGTGTGTCTGTGTGTGTGTCTGCCTGTCGTGAGTGCATGAGTGTGTGTATGTGTCTGTGTCTGCCTGTTGTGTGTGTGTGTGTGTGTGTCTGCCTGTCGAGAGTGCATGAGTGTGTGTATGTGTCTGTGTCTGCCTGTTGTGTGTGTCTGTGTGTGTGTCTGCCTGTCGTGAGTGCATGAGTGTGTGTATGTGTCTGTGTCTGCCTGTTGTGTGTGTGTCTGTGTGTGTGTCTGCCTGTCATGAGTGCATGAGTGTGTGTATGTGTCTGTGTCTGCCTGTTCTGTGTGTGTGTGTCTGCCTGTCATGAGTGCATGAGTGTGTGTATGGGTCTGTGTCTGCCTGTTGTGTGTGTGTCTGTGTGTCTGCCTGTCGTGAGTGCATGAATGTGTGTATGTGTCTGTGTCTGCCTGGTGTGTGTGTGTCTGTGTGTCTGCCTGTCGTGAGTGCATGAGTGTGTGTATGTGTCTGTGTCTGCCTGTTGTGTGTGTGTGTGTGTGTCTGCCTGTCGTGAGTGCATGAGTGTGTGTATGTGTCTGTGTCTGCCTGGTGTGTGTGTGTCTGTGTGTCTGCCTGTCGTGAGTGCATGAGTGTGTGTATGTGTCTGTGTCTGCCTGTTCTGTGTGTGTGTGTGTGTCTGCCTGTCATGAGTGCATGAGTGTGTGTATGTGTCTGTGTCTGCCTGTTCTGTGTGTGTGTGTGTGTCTGCCTGTCATGAGTGCATGAGTGTGTGTATGTGTCTGTGTCTGCCTGGTGTGTGTGTGTCTGTGTGTCTGCCTGTCATGAGTGCATGAGTGTGTGTATGTGTCTGTGTCTGCCTGGTGTGTGTGTGTCTGTGTGTCTGCCTGTCGTGAGTGCATGAGTGTGTGTATGTGTCTGTGTCTGCCTGTTGTGTGTGTGTCTGTGTGTGTGTCTGCCTGTCGTGAGTGCATGAGTGTGTGTATGTGTCTGTGTCTGCCTGGTGTGTGTGTGTCTGTGTGTCTGCCTGTCATGAGTGCTTGAGTGTGTGTATGTGTCTGTGTCTGCCTGTTGTGTGTGTCTGTGTGTGTGTCTGCCTGTTTTGGGTGCATGAGTGTGTGTATGTGTCTGTGTCTGCCTGGTGTGTGTGTGTGTGTGTGTCTGCCTGTCGTGAGTGCATGAGTGTGTGTATGTGTGTGTGTCTGCCTGTTGTGTGTGTGTCTGTGTGTGTGTCTGCCTGTCGTGACTGCATGAGTGTGTGTATGTGTCTGTGTCTGCCTGGTGTGTGTGTGTCTGTGTGTGTGTCTGCCTGTCGTGAGTGCATGAGTGTGTGTATGTGTCTGTGTCTGCCTCTTCTGTGTGTGTGTGTGTGTCTGCCTGTCGTGAGTGCATGAGTGTGTGTATGTGTCTGTGTCTGCCTGGTGTGTGTGTGTCTGTGTGTCTGCCTGTTGTGTGTGTGTGTGTGTGTCTGCCTGTTGTGGGTGCATGAGTGTGTGTATGTGTCTGTGTTTGCCTGTTGTGTGTGTGTCTGTGTGTCTGCCTGTCGTGAGTGCATGAGTGTGTGTATGTGTCTGTGTCTGCCTGGTGTGTGTGTGTATGTGTGTCTGCCTGTTGTGTGTGTGTGTGTGTGTGTGTGCCTGTTGTGGGTGCATGAGTGTGTGTATGTGTCTGTGTCTGCCTGTTGTGTGTGTGTGTGTGTGTCTGCCTGTCGTGAGTGCATGAGTGTGTGTATGTGTCTGTGTCTGCCTGTTGTGTGTGTCTGTGTGTGTGTCTGCCTGTCGTGAGTGCATGAGTGTGTGTATGTGTCTGTGTCTGCCTGTTGTGTATGTGTCTGTGTGTCTGCCTGTCATGAGTGCATGAGTGTGTGTATGTGTCTGTGTCTGCCTGTTGTGTGTGTGTGTGTGTGTCTGCCTGTCGTGAGTGCATGAGTGTGTGTATGTGTCTGTGTCTGCCTGTTGTGTGTGTGTCTGTGTGTCTGCCTGTCGTGAGTGCATGAGTGTGTGTATGTGTCTGTGTCTGCCTGGTGTGTGTGTGTCTGTGTGTCTGCCTGTCGTGAGTGCATGAGTGTGTGTATGTGTCTGTGTCTGCCTGTTCTGTGTGTGTGTGTGTGTCTGCCTGTCATGAGTTCATGAGTGTGTGTATGTGTCTGTGTCTGCCTGTTGTGTGTGTGTCTGTGTGTGTGTCTGCCTGTCATGAGTGCATGAGTGTGTGTATGTGTCTGTGTCTGCCTGTTGTGTGTGTGTCTGTGTGTCTGCCTGTCGTGAGTGCATGAGTGTGTGTATGTGTCTTTGTCTGCCTGTTCTGTGTGTGTGTGTGTGTCTGCCTGTCATGTGTGCATGAGTGTGTGTATGTGTCTGTGTCTGCCTGTTGTGTGTGTGTCTGTGTGTCTGCCTGTCGTGAGTGCATGAGTGTGTGTATGTGTCTTTGTCTGCCTGTTCTGTGTGTGTGTGTGTGTCTGCCTGTCATGAGTTCATGAGTGTGTGTATGTGTCTGTGTCTGCCTGTTGTGTGTGTCTGTGTGTGTGTCTGCCTGTCGTGAGTGCATGAGTGTGTGTATGTGTCTGTGTCTGCCTGTTGTGTGTGTGTGTGTGTCTGCCTGTCGTGAGTGCATGAGTGTGTGTATGTGTCTGTGTCTGCCTGTTGTGTGTGTGTCTGTGTGTCTGCCTGTCGTGAGTGCATGAGTGTGTGTATGTGTCTGTGTCTGCCTTTTCTGTGTGTGTGTGTGTCTGCCTGTCGTGAGTGCATGAGTGTGTGTATGTGTCTGTGTCTGCCTGTTGCGTGTGTGTCTGTGTGTGTGTCTGCCTGTCATGAGTGCATGAGTGTGTGTATGTGTCTGTGTCTGCCTGTTGTGTGTGTGTCTGTGTGTCTGCCTGTCGTGAGTGCATGAGTGTGTGTATGTGTCTGTGTCTGCCTGTTGCGTGTGTGTCTGTGTGTGTGTCTGCCTGTCGTGAGTGCATGAGTGTGTGTATGTGTCTGTGTCTGCCTGTTGCGTGTGTGTCTGTGTGTGTGTCTGCCTGTCATGAGTGCATGAGTGTGTGTATGTGTCTGTGTCTGCCTGTTGTGTGTGTGTCTGTGTGTCTGCCTGTCGTGAGTGCATGAGTGTGTGTATGTGTCTGTGTCTGCCTGTTGCGTGTGTGTCTGTGTGTCTGCCTGTCGTGAGTGCATGAGTGTGTGTATGTGTGTGTCTGCCTGTTGTGTGTGTGTGTGTGTCTGCCTGTCGTGAGTGCATGAGTGTGTGTATGTGTCTGTGTCTGCCTGTTGTGTGTGTGTGTGTGTGTCTGCCTGTTGTGTGTGTCTGTGTGTGTGTCTGCCTGTCGTGAGTGCATGAGTGTGTGTATGTGTCTGTGTCTGCCTGTTCTGTGTGTGTGTGTGTGTCTGCCTGTCGTGAGTGCATGAGTGTGTGTATGTGTCTGTGTCTGCCTGTTCTCTGTGTGTGTGTGTGTCTGCCTGTCATGAGTTCATGAGTGTGTGTATGTGTCTGTGTCTGCCTGTTGTGTGTGTGTCTGTGTGTCTGCCTGTCATGAGTGCATGAGTGTGTGTATGTGTCTGTGTCTGCCTGTTCTCTGTGTGTGTGTGTGTCTGCCTGTCATGAGTGCATGAGTGTGTGTATGTGTCTGTGTCTGCCTGGTGTGTGTGTGTCTGTGTGTCTGCCTGTCGTGAGTGCATGAGTGTGTGTATGTGTCTGTGTCTGCCTGGTGTGTGTGTGTCTGTGTGTCTGCCTGTCATGAGTGCATGAGTGTGTGTATGTGTCTGTGTCTGCCTGGTGTGTGTGTGTCTGTGTGTCTGCCTGTCGTGAGTGCATGAGTGTGTGTATGTGTCTGTGTCTGCCTGTTGTGTGTGTGTGTGTGTGTCTGCCTTTCGTGAGTGCATGAGTGTGTGTATGTGTCTGTGTCTGCCTGTTGTGTGTGTGTCTGTGTGTGTGTCTGCCTGTCGTGAGTGCATGAGTGTGTGTATGTGTCTGTGTCTGCCTGGTGTGTGTGTGTCTGTGTGTCTGCCTGTCATGAGTGCTTGAGTGTGTGTATGTGTCTGTGTCTGCCTGTTGTGTGTGTCTGTGTGTGTGTCTGCCTGTTTTGGGTGCATGAGTGTGTGTATGTGTCTGTGTCTGCCTGTTGTGTGTGTGTCTGTGTGTGTGTCTGCCTGTCGTGAGTGCATGAGTGTGTGTATGTGTCTGTGTCTGCCTGGTGTGTGTGTGTCTGTGTGTGTGTCTGCCTGTCGTGAGTGCATGAGTGTGTGTATGTGTCTGTGTCTGCCTCTTCTGTGTGTGTGTGTGTGTCTGCCTGTCGTGAGTGCATGAGTGTGTGTATGTGTCTGTGTCTGCCTGGTGTGTGTGTGTCTGTGTGTCTGCCTGTTGTGTGTGTGTGTGTGTGTCTGCCTGTTGTGGGTGCATGAGTGTGTGTATGTGTCTGTGTTTGCCTGGTGTGTGTGTGTCTGTGTGTCTGCCTGTCGTGAGTGCATGAGTGTGTGTATGTGTCTGTGTCTGCCTGGTGTGTGTGTGTATGTGTGTCTGCCTGTTGTGTGTGTGTGTGTGTGTGTGTGCCTGTTGTGGGTGCATGAGTGTGTGTATGTGTCTGTGTCTGCCTGTTGTGTGTGTGTGTGTGTGTGTCTGCCTGTCGTGAGTGCATGAGTGTGTGTATGTGTCTGTGTCTGCCTGTTGTGTGTGTCTGTGTGTGTGTCTGCCTGTCGTGAGTGCATGAGTGTGTGTATGTGTCTGTGTCTGCCTGTTGTGTGTGTGTGTGTGTGTCTGCCTGTTGTGTGTGTCTGTGTGTGTGTATGTGTCTGTGTCTGCCTGGTGTGTGTGTCTGTGTGTGTGTCTGCCTGTCGTGAGTGCATGAGTGTGTGTATGTGTCTGTGTCTGACTGGTGTGTGTGTGTATGTGCGTCTGCCTGTTCTGTGTGTGTGTGTGTGTGTCTGCCTGTCGTGAGTGCATGAGTGTGTGTATGTGTCTGTGTCTGCCTGTTGTGTGTGTGTGTCTGTGTGTCTGCCTGTCGTGAGTGCATGAGTGTGTGTATGTGTCTGTGTCTGCCTGTTCTGTGTGTGTGTGTGTGTCTGCCTGTCATGAGTTCATGAGTGTGTGTATGTGTCTGTGTCTGCCTGTTGTGTGTGTGTCTGTGTGTGTGTCTGCCTGTCATGAGTGCATGAGTGTGTGTATGTGTCTGTGTCTGCCTGTTGTGTGTGTGTCTGTGTGTGTGTCTGCCTGTCGTGAGTGCATGAGTGTGTGTATGTGTCTTTGTCTGCCTGTTCTGTGTGTGTGTGTGTGTGTCTGCCTGTCATGTGTGCATGAGTGTGTGTATGTGTCTGTGTCTGCCTGTTGTGTGTGTGTCTGTGTGTCTGCCTGTCGTGAGTGCATGAGTGTGTGTATGTGTCTGTGTCTGCCTGTTGTGTGTGTGTCTGTGTGTCTGCCTGTCGTGAGTGCATGAGTGTGTGTATGTGTCTGTGTCTGCCTGGTGTGTGTGTGTGTGTGTGTGTCTGCCTGTCGTGAGTGCATGAGTGTGTGTATGTGTCTGTGTCTGCCTGTTGTGTGTGTGTCTGTGTGTCTGCCTGTCGTGAGTGCATGAGTGTGTGTATGTGTCTGTGTCTGCCTGTTCTGTGTGTGTGTGTCTGTGTGTCTGCCTGTCGTGAGTGCATGAGTGTGTGTATGTGTCTGTGTCTGCCTTTTCTGTGTGTGTGTGTGTCTGCCTGTCGTGAGTGCATGAGTGTGTGTATGTGTCTGTGTCTGCCTGGTGTGTGTGTGTCTGTGTGTCTGCCTGTTGTGGGTGCATGAGTGTGTGTATGTGTCTGTGTCTGCCTGTTGCGTGTGTGTCTGTGTGTCTGCCTGTCGTGAGTGCATGAGTGTGTGTATGTGTCTGTGTCTGCCTGTTGTGTGTGTGTGTGTGTGTCTGCCTGTTGTGTGTGTCTGTGTGTGTGTCTGCCTGTCGTGAGTGCATGAGAGTGTGTATGTGTCTGTGTCTGCCTGTTGTGTGTGTCTGTGTGTGTGTCTGCCTGTCGTGAGTGCTTGAGTGTGTGTATGTGTCTGTGTCTGCCTGTTGTGTGTGTGTCTGTGTGTGTGTCTGCCTGTCATGAGTGCATGAGTGTGTGTATGTGTCTGTGTCTGCCTGTTCTGTGTGTGTGTGTGTGTCTGCCTGTCGTGAGTGCATGAGTGTGTGTATGTGTCTGTGTCTGCCTGGTGTGTGTGTGTCTGTGTGTGTGTCTGCCTGTCGTGAGTGCATGAGTGTGTGTATGTGTCTGTGTCTGCCTGTTCTGTGTGTGTGTGTGTGTCTGCCTGTCGTGAGTGCATGAGTGTGTGTATGTGTCTGTGTCTGCCTGGTGTGTGTGTGTCTGTGTGTCTGCCTGTCGTGAGTGCATGAGTGTGTGTATGTGTCTATGTCTGCCTCTTCTGTGTGTGTGTGTGTGTGTCTGCCTGTTGTGTGTGTGTGTGTGAGTATGTGTCTGTGTCTGCCTGGTGTGTGTGTGTGTGTGTGTCTGCCTGTCGTGAGTGCATGAGTGTGTGTATGTGTCTGTGTCTGCCTGTTGTGTGTGTGTCTGTGTGTCTGCCTGTCGTGAGTGCATGAGTGTGTGTATGTGTCTGTGTCTGCCTGGTGTGTGTGTGTATGTGTGTCTGCCTGTTGTGTGTGTGTGTGTGTGTCTGCCTGTTGTGGGTGCATGAGTGTGTGTATGTGTCTGTGTTTGCCTGTTGTGTGTGTGTCTGTGTGTCTGCCTGTTGTGAGTGCATGAGTGTGTGTATGTGTCTGTGTCTGCCTGGTGTGTGTGTGTCTGTGTGTCTGCCTGTCGTGAGTGCATGAGTGTGTGTATGTGTCTGTGTCTGCCTGTTGTGTGTGTGTCTGTGTGTCTGCCTGTCGTGAGTGCATGAGTGTGTGTATGTGTCTGTGTCTGCCTGGTGTGTGTGTGTGTGTGTGTCTGCCTGTCGTGAGTGCATGAGTGTGTGTATGTGTCTGTGTCTGCCTGTTCTGTGTGTGTGTGTGTGTCTGCCTGTCGTGAGTGCATGAGTGTGTGTATGTGTCTGTGTCTGCCTGTTGTGTGTGTGTGTGTCTGTGTGTCTGCCTGTCGTGAGTGCATGAGTGTGTGTATGTGTCTGTGTCTGCCTGGTGTGTGTGTGTATGTGTGTCTGCCTGTTGTGTGTGTGTGTGTGTGTCTGCCTGTTGTGGGTGCATGAGTGTGTGTATGTGTCTGTGTTTGCCTGTTGTGTGTGTGTCTGTGTGTCTGCCTGTTGTGAGTGCATGAGTGTGTGTATGTGTCTGTGTCTGCCTGGTGTGTGTGTGTCTGTGTGTCTGCCTGTCGTGAGTGCATGAGTGTGTGTATGTGTCTGTGTCTGCCTGTTGTGTGTGTGTCTGTGTGCCTGCCTGTCGTGAGTGCATGAGTGTGTGTATGTGTCTGTGTCTGCCTGGTGTGTGTGTGTGTGTGTGTCTGCCTGTCGTGAGTGCATGAGTGTGTGTATGTGTCTGTGTCTGCCTGTTGTGTGTGTGTCTGTGTGTCTGCCTGTCGTGAGTGCATGAGTGTGTGTATGTGTCTGTGTCTGCCTGGTGTGTGTGTGTGTGTGTGTCTGCCTGTCGTGAGTGCATGAGTGTGTGTATGTGTCTGTGTCTGCCTGTTCTGTGTGTGTGTGTGTGTCTGCCTGTCGTGAGTGCATGAGTGTGTGTATGTGTCTGTGTCTGCCTGTTGTGTGTGTGTGTGTGTGTGTGTCTGCCTGTCGTGAGTGCATGAGTGTGTGTATGTGTCTGTGTCTGCCTGTTGTGTGTGTGTGTGTCTGTGTGTCTGCCTGTCGTGAGTGCATGAGTGTGTGTATGTGTCTGTGTCTGCCTGGTGTGTGTGTGTCTGTGTGTCTGCCTGTTGTGTGTGTGTGTGTGTGTCTGCCTGTTGTGGGTGCATGAGTGTGTGTATGTGTCTGTGTTTGCCTGTTGTGTGTGTGTCTGTGTGTCTGCCTGTTGTGAGTGCATGAGTGTGTGTATGTGTCTGTGTCTGCCTGGTGTGTGTGTGTCTGTGTGTCTGCCTGTCGTGAGTGCATGAGTGTGTGTATGTGTCTGTGTCTGCCTGTTGTGTGTGTGTCTGTGTGCCTGCCTGTCGTGAGTGCATGAGTGTGTGTATGTGTCTGTGTCTGCCTGGTGTGTGTGTGTGTGTGTGTCTGCCTGTCGTGAGTGCATGAGTGTGTGTATGTGTCTGTGTCTGCCTGTTGTGTGTGTGTGTGTGTGTGTCTGCCTGTCGTGAGTGCATGAGTGTGTCTATGTGTCTGTGTCTGCCTGTTGTGTGTGTGTCTGTGTGTCTGCCTGTCGTGAGTGCATGAGTGTGTGTATGTGTCTGTGTCTGCCTGTTGTGTGTGTGTGTGTGTGTCTGCCTGTCGTGAGTGCATGAGTGTGTGTATGTGTCTGTGTCTGCCTGTTCTGTGTGTGTGTGTGTGTCTGCCTGTCATGAGTGCATGAGTGTGTGTATGTGTCTGTGTCTGCCTGTTGTGTGTGTGTCTGTGTGTGTGTCTGCCTGTCGTGAGTGCATGAGTGTGTGTATGTGTCTGTGTCTGCCTGTTGTGTGTGTGTGTGTGTGTGTCTGCCTGTCGAGAGTGCATGAGTGTGTGTATGTGTCTGTGTCTGCCTGTTGTGTGTGTCTGTGTGTGTGTCTGCCTGTCGTGAGTGCATGAGTGTGTGTATGTGTCTGTGTCTGCCTGTTGTGTGTGTGTCTGTGTGTGTGTCTGCCTGTCATGAGTGCATGAGTGTGTGTATGTGTCTGTGTCTGCCTGTTCTGAGTGTGTGTGTCTGCCTGTCATGAGTGCATGAGTGTGTGTATGTGTCTGTGTCTGCCTGTTTTGTGTGTGTGTGTGTGTCTGCCTGTCATGAGTGCATGAGTGTGTGTATGTGTCTGTGTCTGCCTGTTCTGTGTGTGTGTGTGTGTCTGCCTGTCATGAGTGCATGAGTGTGTGTATGTGTCTGTGTCTGCCTGGTGTGTGTGTGTCTGTGTGTCTGCCTGTCATGAGTGCATGAGTGTGTGTATGTGTCTGTGTCTGCCTGGTGTGTGTGTGTCTGTGTGTCTGCCTGTCGTGAGTGCATGAGTGTGTGTATGTGTCTGTGTCTGCCTGTTGTGTGTGTGTCTGTGTGTGTGTCTGCCTGTCGTGAGTGCATGAGTGTGTGTATGTGTCTGTGTCTGCCTGGTGTGTGTGTGTCTGTGTGTCTGCCTGTCATGAGTGCTTGAGTGTGTGTATGTGTCTGTGTCTGCCTGTTGTGTGTGTCTGTGTGTGTGTCTGCCTGTTTTGGGTGCATGAGTGTGTGTATGTGTCTGTGTCTGCCTGTTGTGTGTGTGTCTGTGTGTCTGCCTGTCGTGAGTGCATGAGTGTGTGTATGTGTCTGTGTCTGCCTGGTGTGTGTGTGTGTGTGTGTCTGCCTGTCGTGAGTGCATGAGTGTGTGTATGTGTCTGTGTCTGCCTGTTGTGTGTGTGTCTGTGTGTGTGTCTGCCTGTCGTGAGTGCATGAGTGTGTGTATGTGTCTGTGTCTGCCTGGTGTGTGTGTGTCTGTGTGTGTGTCTGCCTGTCGTGAGTGCATGAGTGTGTGTATGTGTCTGTGTCTGCCTCTTCTGTGTGTGTGTGTGTGTCTGCCTGTCGTGAGTGCATGAGTGTGTGTATGTGTCTGTGTCTGCCTGGTGTGTGTGTGTCTGTGTGTCTGCCTGTTGTGTGTGTGTGTGTGTGTCTGCCTGTTGTGGGTGCATGAGTGTGTGTATGTGTCTGTGTTTGCCTGTTGTGTGTGTGTCTGTGTGTCTGCCTGTCGTGAGTGCATGAGTGTGTGTATGTGTCTGTGTCTGCCTGGTGTGTGTGTGTATGTGTGTCTGCCTGTTGTGTGTGTGTGTGTGTGTGTGTGCCTGTTGTGGGTGCATGAGTGTGTGTATGTGTCTGTGTCTGCCTGTTGTGTGTGTGTGTGTGTGTGTCTGCCTGTCGTGAGTGCATGAGTGTGTGTATGTGTCTGTGTCTGCCTGTTGTGTATGTGTCTGTGTGTCTGCCTGTCATGAGTGCATGAGTGTGTGTATGTGTCTGTGTCTGCCTGTTGTGTGTGTGTGTGTGTGTGTCTGCCTGTCGTGAGTGCATGAGTGTGTGTATGTGTCTGTGTCTGCCTGTTGTGTATGTGTCTGTGTGTCTGCCTGTCATGAGTGCATGAGTGTGTGTATGTGTCTGTGTCTGCCTGTTGTGTGTGTGTCTGTGTGTCTGCCTGTCGTGAGTGCATGAGTGTGTGTATGTGTCTGTGTCTGCCTGTTGTGTGTGTGTGTGTGTCTGCCTGTCGTGAGTGCATGAGTGTGTGTATGTGTCTGTGTCTGCCTGGTGTGTGTGTGTCTGTGTGTCTGCCTGTCGTGAGTGCATGAGTGTGTGTATGTGTCTGTGTCTGCCTGTTCTGTGTGTGTGTGTGTGTCTGCCTGTCATGAGTTCATGAGTGTGTGTATGTGTCTGTGTCTGCCTGTTGTGTGTGTGTCTGTGTGTGTGTCTGCCTGTCATGAGTGCATGAGTGTGTGTATGTGTCTGTGTCTGCCTGTTGTGTGTGTGTCTGTGTGTCTGCCTGTCGTGAGTGCATGAGTGTGTGTATGTGTCTTTGTCTGCCTGTTCTGTGTGTGTGTGTGTGTCTGCCTGTCATGTGTGCATGAGTGTGTGTATGTGTCTGTGTCTGCCTGTTGTGTGTGTGTCTGTGTGTGTGTCTGCCTGTCGTGAGTGCATGAGTGTGTGTATGTGTCTGTGTCTGCCTGTTGTGTGTGTGTGTGTGTGTCTGCCTGTCGTGAGTGCATGAGTGTGTGTATGTGTCTGTGTCTGCCTGTTGTGTGTGTGTCTGTGTGTCTGCCTGTCGTGAGTGCATGAGTGTGTGTATGTGTCTGTGTCTGCCTTTTCTGTGTGTGTGTGTGTCTGCCTGTCGTGAGTGCATGAGTGTGTGTATGTGTCTGTGTCTGCCTGTTGCGTGTGTGTCTGTGTGTCTGCCTGTCGTGAGTGCATGAGTGTGTGTATGTGTCTGTGTCTGCCTGTTGCGTGTGTGTCTGTGTGTCTGCCTGTCGTGAGTGCATGAGTGTGTGTATGTGTCTGTGTCTGCCTGTTGTGTGTGTGTGTCTGTGTGCCTGCCTGTCGTGAGTGCATGAGTGTGTGTATGTGTCTGTGTCTGCCTGTTGCGTGTGTGTCTGTGTGTCTGCCTGTCGTGAGTGCATGAGTGTGTGTATGTGTCTGTGTCTGCCTGTTGTGTGTGTGTGTGTGTCTGCCTGTCGTGAGTGCATGAGTGTGTGTATGTGTCTGTGTCTGCCTGTTGTGTGTGTGTGTGTGTGTCTGCCTGTTGTGTGTGTCTGTGTGTGTGTCTGCCTGTCGTGAGTGCATGAGTGTGTGTATGTGTCTGTGTCTGCCTGTTCTGTGTGTGTGTGTGTGTCTGCCTGTCATGAGTGCATGAGTGTGTGTATGTGTCTGTGTCTGCCTGTTCTGTGTGTGTGTGTGTGTCTGCCTGTCATGAGTGCATGAGTGTGTGTATGTGTCTGTGTCTGCCTGGTGTGTGTGTGTCTGTGTGTCTGCCTGTCATGAGTGCATGAGTGTGTGTATGTGTCTGTGTCTGCCTGGTGTGTGTGTGTCTGTGTGTCTGCCTGTCGTGAGTGCATGAGTGTGTGTATGTGTCTGTGTCTGCCTGTTGTGTGTGTGTGTGTGTGTCTGCCTGTCGTGAGTGCATGAGTGTGTGTATGTGTCTGTGTCTGCCTGTTGTGTGTGTGTCTGTGTGTGTGTCTGCCTGTCGTGAGTGCATGAGTGTGTGTATGTGTCTGTGTCTGCCTGGTGTGTGTGTGTCTGTGTGTCTGCCTGTCATGAGTGCTTGAGTGTGTGTATGTGTCTGTGTCTGCCTGTTGTGTGTGTCTGTGTGTGTGTCTGCCTGTTTTGGGTGCATGAGTGTGTGTATGTGTCTGTGTCTGCCTGGTGTGTGTGTGTCTGTGTGTCTGCCTGTCGTGAGTGCATGAGTGTGTGTATGTGTCTGTGTCTGCCTGTTGTGTGTGTGTCTGTGTGTGTGTCTGCCTGTCGTGAGTGCATGAGTGTGTGTATGTGTCTGTGTCTGCCTGGTGTGTGTGTGTCTGTGTGTGTGTCTGCCTGTCGTGAGTGCATGAGTGTGTGTATGTGTCTGTGTCTGCCTGGTGTGTGTGTGTCTGTGTGTGTGTCTGCCTGTCGTGAGTGCATGAGTGTGTGTATGTGTCTGTGTCTGCCTTTTCTGTGTGTGTGTGTGTCTGCCTGTCGTGAGTGCATGAGTGTGTGTATGTGTCTGTGTCTGCCTGTTGCGTGTGTGTCTGTGTGTCTGCCTGTCGTGAGTGCATGAGTGTGTGTATGTGTCTGTGTCTGCCTGTTGTGTGTGTGTGTGTGTGTCTGCCTGTTGTGTGTGTCTGTGTGTGTGTCTGCCTGTCGTGAGTGCATGAGTGTGTGTATGTGTCTGTGTCTGCCTGTTGTGTGTGTCTGTGTGTGTGTCTGCCTGTCGTGAGTACTTGAGTGTGTGTATGTGTCTGTGTCTGCCTGTTGTGTGTGTGTCTGTGTGTGTGTCTGCCTGTCATGAGTGCATGAGTGTGTGTATGTGTCTGTGTCTGCCTGTTCTGTGTGTGTGTGTGTGTCTGCCTGTCGTGAGTGCATGAGTGTGTGTATGTGTCTGTGTCTGCCTGGTGTGTGTGTGTCTGTGTGTGTGTCTGCCTGTCGTGAGTGCATGAGTGTGTGTATGTGTCTGTGTCTGCCTGTTCTGTGTGTGTGTGTGTGTCTGCCTGTCGTGAGTGCATGAGTGTGTGTATGTGTCTGTGTCTGCCTGGTGTGTGTGTGTCTGTGTGTCTGCCTGTCGTGAGTGCATGAGTGTGTGTATGTGTCTATGTCTGCCTCTTCTGTGTGTGTGTGTGTGTGTCTGCCTGTTGTGTGTGTGTGTGTGAGTATGTGTCTGTGTCTGCCTGGTGTGTGTGTGTGTGTGTGTCTGCCTGTCGTGAGTGCATGAGTGTGTGTATGTGTCTGTGTCTGCCTGTTGTGTGTGTGTCTGTGTGTCTGCCTGTCGTGAGTGCATGAGTGTGTGTATGTGTCTGTGTCTGCCTGTTCTGTGTGTGTGTGTGTGTCTGCCTGTTTTGGGTGCATGAGTGTGTGTATGTGTCTGTGTTTGCCTGTTGTGTGTGTGTCTGTGTGTCTGCCTGTCGTGAGTGCATGAGTGTGTGTATGTGTCTGTGTCTGCCTGGTGTGTGTGTGTATGTGTGTCTGCCTGTTGTGTGTGTGTGTGTGTGTCTGCCTGTCGTGAGTGCATGAGTGTGTGTATGTGTCTGTGTCTGCCTGTTCTGTGTGTGTGTGTGTGTCTGCCTGTCGTGAGTGCATGAGTGTGTGTATGTGTCTGTGTCTGCCTGTTGTGTGTGTGTGTGTGTGTGTGTCTGCCTGTCGTGAGTGCATGAGTGTGTGTATGTGTCTGTGTCTGCCTGTTGTGTGTGTGTGTGTCTGTGTGTCTGCCTGTCGTGAGTGCATGAGTGTGTGTATGTGTCTGTGTCTGCCTGGTGTGTGTGTGTATGTGTGTCTGCCTGTCGTGAGTGCATGAGTGTGTGTATGTGTCTGTGTCTGCCTGTTGTGTGTGTGTCTGTGTGTCTGCCTGTCGTGAGTGCATGAGTGTGTCTATGTGTCTGTGTCTGCCTGTTGTGTGTGTGTCTGTGTGTCTGCCTGTCGTGAGTGCATGAGTGTGTGTATGTGTCTGTGTCTGCCTGGTGTGTGTGTGTGTGTGTGTGTCTGCCTGTCGTGAGTGCATGAGTGTGTGTATGTGTCTGTGTCTGCCTGTTGTGTGTGTGTGTGTGTGTGTCTGCCTGTCGTGAGTGCATGAGTGTGTCTATGTGTCTGTGTCTGCCTGTTGTGTGTGTGTCTGTGTGTCTGCCTGTCGTGAGTGCATGAGTGTGTGTATGTGTCTTTGTCTGCCTGTTGTGTGTGTGTGTGTGTGTGTCTGCCTGTCGTGAGTGCATGAGTGTGTGTATGTGTCTGTGTCTGCCTGTTGTGTGTGTGTGTGTGTGTGTCTGCCTGTCGTGAGTGCATGAGTGTGTGTATGTGTCTGTGTCTGCCTGTTGTGTGTGTGTCTGTGTGTCTGCCTGTCGTGAGTGCATGAGTGTGTGTATGTGTCTTTGTCTGCCTGTTGTGTGTGTGTGTGTGTGTGTCTGCCTGTCGTGAGTGCATGAGTGTGTGTATGTGTCTGTGTCTGCCTGTTGTGTGTGTCTGTGTGTGTGTCTGCCTGTCGTGAGTGCATGAGTGTGTGTATGTGTCTGTGTCTGCCTGGTGTGTGTGTGTGTGTGTGTGTGTCTGCCTGTCGTGAGTGCATGAGTGTGTGTATGTGTCTGTGTCTGCCTGGTGTGTGTGTCAGTGTGTCTGTATCTGTGTGTCTGCCTGTTGTGTGTGCATCTGCGTCTGCCTGTTGTGAGTCTGTGTCTGTGTGTCTGCGTGTTGCGAGTGCACGAGTGTGTGTGCGCGCGCGCCTCTTTTGTGTGTGTCTGTGTCTCTGCCTGGTGTGTGTGTGTCAGTCTGTTGTGAGTGTATGAGTGTGTGTATGTGTCTGTGTGTTTGCCTGTTGTGTGTGCATGAGTGTGTGTATCTGTGTATGCCTGTTGCATGTCTGTGTGTCTGCCTGTTGTGAGTGTATGAGTGTGTGTGTCTGCCTCTTTTGTGTGTGTCTATGTCTCTGCTTGGTGTGTGTGTCAGCCTGGTGTGAGTGTATGAGTGTGTGTATGTGTCTGTGTGTCTGCCTGTTGTATGTGTGTGTGTGTCAGCCTGGTGTGAGTGTATGAGTGTGTGTATGTGTCTGTGTGTCTGCCTGTTGTATGTGTGTGTGTGTCAGCCTGGTGTGAGTGTATGAGTGTGTGTATGTGTCTGTGTGTCTGCCTGTTGTATGTGTGTGTGTGTCAGCCTGGTGTGAGTGTATGAGTTTGTGTATGTGTCTGTTGTCTGCCTGTTGTATGTGTGTGTGTGTCAGTCTGTTGTGAGTGCACGAGTGTGTGTATGTGTCTGCGTGTCTGCCTCTTTTGTGTGTGTCTGTGTCTCTGCCTGGTGTGTGTGTGTGTCAGCCTGTTGTGCGTGCATGAGTGTGTGTATGTGTCTGTGTGTCTGCCTGTTGTGTGTGCATGAGTGTGTGTATCTGTGTATGCCTGTCATGTGTCTGTGTGCCTGTTGTGAGTGTATGAGAGTGTGTGTGTGTCTGCCTCTTTTGTGTGTGACTGTGTCTCTGCCTGGTGTGTGTGTGTCAGCCTGTTGTGTGTGTATGAGTGTGTATGTGTCTGTGTGTCTGTGTGTGTGTGTCTCTGTGTGTGTCTGCCTGGTGTGTGTGCATGAGTGTGTGTTCCTGTGCATGCCTGTCATGTGTCTGTGTGCCTGTTGTGAGTGTATGAGAGTGTGAGTGTACGAGAGTGTGTGTGTCTGCCTCTTTTGTGTGTGTCTCTGCCTGATGTGTGTGTGTGTCAGCCTGGTGAGAGTGTATGAGAGTGTGTGTGTGTGTGTATGCTTGTTGTGTATGTGTGTGACTGTGTGCCTGCTCTGTGTGTGTGTATGTGCCTGTGTGTGTGCCTGGTGTGTGTGTCTCCCTGTTGTGGGTATGTGTGTCTGCCTGTTGTGTGTGTCTCTGTGTGTGTGTGTGTGCCTGGTTTCAAGCCTTAATCTGAAGCAGGGCTTAAATACCACTGTTTGTTCCCCAGTGCCCTGCTGCTGTGTTTCCTGGCTGCCTTCCTCACTGTTTATACTGCCCCATCAGCCTGTAATTACCATCAAACAAATGTTTCACTCTTATTTGAACATCTGCTTAACCTCTTCCAATATTCTAGACTTGACTACTGCAGTGAAAGAGGGAAAACAAACCAACAGGACTAACAATCCTGCTGCACTACAAGGGGGGTTAGGGCTCTTAAGACATTGTCCTAAATCACAGAATGGGGAATGGTTGGAAGGGACCTCAGGACATCATCTTTCAGCCCAATCCCTCTGCCAAGACAGGTTCACCAAGAGGAACTCACAGAAGAACACATCCAGGCAGGTTTAGAGTCTCCAGAGGGCAGAAGGTCTCTGCAGAGGGACCTCAACAGACTGGACAGATGGGCAGAGTCCACCAGGATGGCATTCAACAAATCCAAGTGCCAGGGGCTGCACTTTGGCCACAACAACCCCAGGCAGAGCTACAGGCTGGGGTCAGAGTGGCTGAGAGCTGCCAAACAGAGAGGGACCTGGGGGTGCTGATTGACAGCTGCCTAAACATGAGCCAGCAGTGTGCCCAAGTGGCCAAGAAGGCCAATGGCATCCTGGCCTGCATCAGGAACAGTGTGGCCAGCAGGAGCAGGGAAGTCATTGTGCCCTGTGCTGAGCACTGGTTAGACCACACCTTGAGTCCTGTGTCCAGTTCTGGGCCCCTGAGTTTAAGAAGGACATTGAGAGACTTGAAGGCATCCAGAGAAGGGCAACAAGGCTGGGGAGGGATCTGGAGCACAGCCCTGTGAGGAGAGGCTGAGGGAGCTGGGGTTGCTTAGCCTGGAGAAGAGGAGGCTCAGGGGTGACCTTATTGCTCTCTACAACTACCTGAAGTGTGGTGGTAGCCAGGAAGGGGTTGGTCTCTTCTCCCAGGCAGCCAGCACCAGAACAAGAGGACACAGTCTCAGACTGTGCCAGGGGAGGTTTAGGCTGGAGGTGAGGAGAAAGTTCTTCCCTGAGAGAGTCATTCACCATTGGAATGTGCTGCCCAGGGAGGTGGTGGAGTCCCCATCCCTGGAGGTGTTCCAGAGGGGATAGGATGTGGCACTTGGTGCCATGGTCTAGTCATGAGGTGTGTGGTGAAAGGTTGGACTTGATGATCTTTGAGGTCTCTTCCAACCTTGGTGATATTATGATACCTCTCTGGGCATCCTGGTCCAGTGTTCTGTCCCCCTGAAATTAAAGCAGCTCCTCCTCATGTTGAGATGGAGCTTCTGATGCTCCCACATGGGTCCAGTCCTTTTCCTGTCACTGGGCACCACTGGAAAAAGGCCTGGGGCCACGGTGCTGACAGCCACCCTTCAGGCATTTATGAAGGCATGGAGCTGTTGGGGCAGCACCTAAGGAAGACTACAAAAATGATCTGAGGGCTGGAACACCTTGGCCAGAAAGAGAAACTGAAAGTGTTCCACCTGGAAAAAGGCCTTTGGGGAGATCTTCTCATGGCCCTTCAGCAATTAAAGGGCAAATAAGAAAGCTGGGGACAGACCTTTTAGCAGGGCTTGTTGTGACAGGACAAGGGGTGATGGTTATATACCCTAGCTGGGCAGGGAGGGGGGAGTGGAACAGACTCAGTTTCCCAGGGGGAATCACCCTGCAGGGAGGGCAGAGCACCCACAAGCCCTCCACCCTTTGTTTTCAGGATGGGCATTAACAGCATCACAACAAGGAAGGGAGGGAGATTTGCACTAGGACAGAAGGATAATAGTTTTAGAAGAAGGGTGGTGAGACACTGCCTCTGGTAGCCTAGAGAGATGAAACATCCCTGGAACCATTCCAGGTGAGGTTGTTTGGAGCTCTGAGCACCCTTGTCTCATTGCAGTATCACAGTATCACCAAGGTTTGAAGAGACCTCAAAGATCATCAAGTCCAACCTGTCGCCACAGACCTCATGACTAGACCATGGCACCAAGTGCCACATCCAATACCCTCCCAGCACCAAGCTGGGAGGAGTGGCTGACACAGGAGGCTTGTGCTGCACTTCAGCCAGACCTGGAGAGGCTGAGGGCTGGGCAGGGAGGAATGGAATGGAATTCAACAAGGGCAAGGGGAGAGTCTTGCACCTGGGAAAGGACAACACCAGGGAGCAGGAGAGGTTGGGGACTGTGCTGCTGGAGAGCAGGGAAGGGGAAAAGGACCTGGGGGTGCTGGTGGATGGGAGGTTGACCATGAGCCAGCAATGTGCTCTGGTGGCCAAGAAGGCCAAGGGCATCCTGGGGTGGGTTAGAAGGGCTGTGGTGAGTAGGTGGAGAGAGGTTCTCCTCCCCCTCTGCTCTGCCCTGCTGAGGCCACATCTGGAATCTTGTGTCCAGCTCTGGGCCCCTCAGGTCAGGAAGGACCTCAGGGAACTGTTTGAAAGACTCTATCACAGAGGCACAAAGATGCTGCAGGCAGTGGAAGATCTTCCTCATGAGGAGAGCCTGAGGCAGCTGAGGGCTCTGGAGCTCCTCGCTGGTGCTAAAGCTGTGCAGGGGCAGTGCCCAGAGGCTGGAGCCAGGCTCTGCTGGGGGATGCCCAATGCCAGCACAAGGGGCAGTGGTGGAAGCTGAGGCAGAGGAAGTGCCATGGAAAGAGGAGGAAGAATTTTTCCCCTGTGAGGGTGAGAGAAGCCTGGAGCAGGCTGCCCAGGGGGGTTGTGGAGTCTCCCTCTGTGGAGCTATTCCAGACCTGCCTGGCTGTGTTGCTGTGTGAGCTGCTCTGGGTGCTCCTGCTGTGGCAGGGGGTTAGCCTGGATGAGCTTTGGAGGTCCCTCCCAGCCCCTGGCACTCAGTGGCTCTGTGTAATTAGAGGAACACAGAGCAGACATCAGGCTATCACCAGATCTCCTGCAGAATTTGAATAGCAATGCCCTGTGCAGGAGTCAGTAACACTTTAATTGGCTTTTGGGAGTCAATAAACATATACTCTGTGTTTACTACTGAAAAATTCAAAGCCCCTCTGGACCTCCCAGTGCCAGCTCTGTGTGTGCTACACATGTTGCTGTGTAATTCATCCAGCAATCAGTCTCTGCGGAGGACAAAGACATTGGTGTGAACAATGCCCTGCTGCTGTGAACAAGCATCGCACTGGGATGAATAAAGAACCTCTCAGCCTGTAAAACACACTCACAGTAATTACTGTTGTCAGCCTGAGTGATGCCTTAGGTAATGCACTGTGTGATCATCCTGGGCACCACAGCTCAAGCAGGAAGGAGACTGTCTGGACACCAAAAGGATTGGTCAAGCATCTGCAAGTTATGAGTTTTGGAGAAGGAAAGATCTCACTGGAGTCAGAAAAGCTCCCAAGAAAGAGAGTTTAGGGGAGACACAGTTAGAGTCATCATTCTGGAGAGAACAAGGCTCTAAGGAGACCTAATTGTGGCCCTCCACTATCTGCAGGGGGCTACAGGAAAACTGGGGAGGGACTTCGGAGGGTGTCAGGGAATGATAGGGCTCGGGGCGGGGCGGGGGGGGAGCAAAACTAGAAATGGGGAGATTGAGATTGGCTGTGAGGAAGAAGTTGTTGCCCATGAGGGTGGTGAGAGCCTGGCACAGGTTGCCCAGGGAGGTGGTGGCAGCCTCCTGCCTGGAGGTGTTTGCAGCCTTGCTGGATGTGGCTGTGAGCAACCTGCTGTAGTGTGAGGTGTCCCTGGCCATGGCAGGGGGGTTGGAACTGGCTGAGCCTTGAGGTCCCTTCCAACCCTGACAGTTCATAGTATCATAATATCAGTCAGGGCTGGAAGGGACCACAAGGATCATCTAGTTCCAACCCCCCTGCCATGGGCAGGGACACCCCACACTACATCAGCCTGGCCACAGCCTCAGCCAGCCTGGCCTTAAACACCTCCAGGGATGGGGCTCCAACCACGTCCCTGGACAACCCATTCCAGGGCTTCACCACTCTCATGGGGAAGAACTTCCTCCTCACCTCCAGCCTCAATCTCCCCACTTCCAGCTTCATTCCATTCCCCCTAGTCCTAGCACTACCTGAGATCCTGAGCAGTCCCTCCCCAGCCTTTCTGTAGGCCCCTTTCAGATACTGGAAGGCCACAATTAGGTCCTGGTGCCAGGACTGATCCCTGAGGGACTCTGCTTGTCCCTGGCCTCCACTGGGACATGGAGCCATTGACAGCCACTCTTTGGGTGCAGCCATCAAGCCAGTTCTGTATCCATCTAGTGGTCACCCATCACACCCATGTGTCACCAGCCTGGAGACCAGGATGTGGTGCGGGACAGTGTCGAAGGCTTTGCTCAGGTCCAGGTAAACGACATCAGTTGCTCGCCCCTCAGTTATTAATTTTGTCACCTGCTCATAGAAGGCCACCAGGTTGGTCAGGCAGGATTTGCCCTTGGCAAAGCCATGCTGACTGTTCCCAATCACCTCTTCACTATTCTTTTGAGCGAGTAGTGAATCACCTCCCTTGCCCTGCTGGCCACACTTCTCCTGCTGCAGCCCAGGATCTGATTGGCTTTGTGGGCTGCAAGTGCACACTGAGAGCTCCTGGTGAGCTTCTCCTCCCCCAGCACCCTCATGCAGTACACAACCATGCAATTGTTTTGATTGGAAAGACTTCTAAGACCATGGTCACTAAAGTGCCATGCCCACAAATGTCTTGAACACTTCCAGGGATGGTGACCCTCAGCACCTCCCTGGGCAACCTTTTCCAACCCTGATCCTCCTTGCAGCAAATAAATTTCTCCTCATATCCAGCCTAAACCTCCCCCTGTGCAATTTGAGACCATTTCCTCTCGTTCTGTCACTTGATACTAGGGGGATGAAACCAACCCACACCTCACTACATCTTCTTCTCAAGGAGCTGTGGAGAGCAGTGAGATCTCCCTTCAGCCTCCTATAGCCAAACAAAACAACCCCAGGTCCCTCAGCTGCTTTGTACCAGAGCTATCCTCCAGAGCCTTCCCCAGGTTCATTGTCCTTTACTGGACCTACTCCAGCATCCCATTGTCTTTCCTGGAGCCAGTGGCCCAAACCAATCTGTCACTAACAGACCCAGCCATATCTCACAATGTTCCCTTATCCCCAGGTGTTACCAGCACTGACTGCTTAGCTGTTGCAGTTTACCTGAGGGGTGTTTAGACTTCTCCCATAGTTATCATCTGACTGTTTAAATCAACTCAAGTTCTTCTGCTTAGTACTTAAGGAGCATTTTTCCAATAACAAAAAAGTCACCTGAGTTCTTCTCCCTGTTCAACTCCTTCAGCAGGAGCAGCAACACGAACTCCTGAGCTTGCTTGGGGGTTTCCAACAAATGTAGGCGAGGACAAAGCTCTTCTTACTCTGTTCAAGGACTTTGGAGGTGGTCAGCCTGCGTGAAGCACTTTGGAGGACAGCAGCTCAGCCCCTGTTCCTCTCTCCCCCTTCTTGGAATGCCATTAACTCCACCATCAGTGCTGGACTTCTGGTGCCCCTCCACCAGAGCTGTCTAAAGTCTAAGCTCACTTCCAGACCTACCACTGAAACTCAGCAGCTCCCACAGCCCTGAGCAGTGGAACACTGAACAGAAAATTAGAGTTTTAGATTTATAATTGTCTGTGGAATAGAATAGAATTAACCAAGTTGGAAAAGACCTTTGAGATCATCCAGTCCAACCTGTCACCCAACACAATCTGGTCAACTAAACCATGGCACCAAGTGCCTCATCCAGGCTCTTCCTAAACACTGTGTCATGAGGTCTGTGGTGACAGGTCGGACTCGATGATCTTTGAGGTCTCTTCCAGCCTTGGTGATACTGTGGTGATACTGTGATACCTCCAGGGATGGGGACTCCACCACCTCCCTGGGCAGCACATCCCAATGGCCAATCTCTCTTTGTGGGAAGAACTTTCTCCTCACCTCCAGCCTAAACCTCCCCTGGCCTCTCCCCAACCTCGTTGTCCTTCTCTGGACAACTTCAAGTCTCTCAATGTTCTTCTTAAACTGAGGAGCCCAGAACTGGACACAGGACTCAAGGTGTGGCTTATCCAATGCAGAGTACAGGGGCACAATGACTTCCCTGATCCTGCTGGCCACACTATTCCTAATGCAGGCCAGGATGCCCTTGGCCTTCTTGGCCACCTGGGCACACTGCTGGCTCATGTTCAGGCAGCTGTCAATCAGCACCCCCAGGTCCCTCTCTGTTTGGCAGCTCTCAGCCACTCTGACCCCAGCCTGTAGCTCTGTATGGTGTTGCTGTGGCCAAAGTGCAGCCCCTGGCACTTGGATTTGTTGAATGCCATGTCCTTCCCTACATCTTCGACCTTGAGGTATGTGTATCAGCATCTTTAACAGTTCTGGCTTGACAACACACATCTTGGAAGCAGAAGATTATAGTCTGCATCTCTGCCTTCCCTGGACTGCTCAGGTTTAGCTGGTGACACCACGCTAAGGGCTCCGCCGCCCCTAATAGAATTCTCTTCCCGCTAATAACCTTTTCAAGATGGTTCAGACAGCTTTGATTCATTGCCTGGCAGATGACAGTAAAATAGATGTCAGAATGATTATATCCTCTGGACATTTTTCCCCCTCTACCTGCATGCATTAATAATACATTTGAAACACGACAGAGCAGCTGTGATTTCCATCTTGTGGTAACAGCTGAAATTAGAAGATGATTTTGTGTGCGCGGGGAGGAGAGAGGGAGAGAGGAAAGTGCTGCCTTGATAGAGTGGAATCAGACAGGAGAAACACAGGGGAGAAAGCCCAGCCCAGCTGTGCAATCTCCAAGATATTTCTTTTGCACTTTGTTATGCTTTGTGTAACAGGAAACAAATGGCTGAGTTAACCTCAGCCAAGATCTGCGCTGCTTTTGCTGAGCTGCACTGCTGCTATTACCTCTCCCTATATCCTGGAGGATCAGATGAAAGAAATAACAAGGAAAGTCACATAAAACAACAAAAAAAATCACAAACAAATGGTAAATGTCTGCTCAGGGTATGGAAAGTCTGAGCCCTTAAACAGCTGCCTTCATCAGGAGTTGATCTGCTGGAGGGTAGAGAGGCTCTGCAGAGGGACCTGGACAGGCTGGACAGATGGGCAGAGGCCAAGGGCAGGAGATTGAACACATCCAAGTGCCAGGTTCTGCACATTGGCCACAGCAACCCCAGGCAGTGCTACAGGCTGGGGTCAGAGTGGCTGAGAGCAGCCAGGCAGAGAGGGACCTGAGGGTGCTGGTCGATGGTAGACTGAACATGAGCCAGCAGTGTGCCCAGGCAGCCAAGAGGGCCAATGGCATCCTGGCCTGCATCAGGAAGAGTGTGGCCAGCAGGAGCAGGGAGGTCATTCTGCCCCTGGACACTGCACTGGTTAGGCCACACCTTGAGTCCTGTGTCCAGTTCTGGGCTCCTCAGTTTAGGAAAGAGGTTGACTTGCTGGAACGAGTCCAGAGAAGGGCAACAAACTTGGGGAGGGGTCTTGAGCACAGCCCTGTGAGGAGAGACTGAGGGAGCTGGGGTTGCTTAGCTTGGAGAAGAGGAGGCTCAGGGGTGACCTTATTGCACTCTACAACTACCTGAAGGGAGGTTGTAGCCAGGCAGAGGTTGGTCTCTTCTCCCAGGCAGCCAGCACCAGAACACAGGCACAGTCTCAAGCTACACGAGGGGAGGTTTAATCTGGAGGTTAGGAGGAAGTTCTACACAGAGAGAGTGATTGCCCATTGGAATGTGCTGCCCAGGGAGGTGGTGGAGTCACCATCCCTGGAGGTGTTCAGGAGGAGACTTGGTAGGGTGCTTGGTGCCATGGTTTAGTTGATTAGGTGGTGTTGGATTAGTTGATAGGTTGGATGCGATGATCTTGAAGGTCTCTTCCAACCTGGTCTAGTCTATTCCATTCCATTCCATTCCGTTCCATTCCGTTCCATTCCACTCCATTCTATTCCATCAGCTGCTCTTTACTATGACTGTGGCTTTTGGGCCACTCATTACGACAAAGAGATTGAGTTGCTAGAGCACCGCCAGAGAGGGGCAACAAAGCTGGGAAAGGGCCTTCATAACAAGGCTGGTGAGAAGCAACTGAGAGACCTGGGGGTGTTTGGTGTGGAGAAGGGGAAGCTGAGGGAGACCTCATTGCTCTACAACTCTTTCTTCACTGAGAGAGTCGTTCGCCATTGGAATGTGCTGCCCAGGGTGGTGGTGGAGTCCCCATCCCTGGAGGTGTTCAAGAGGGGATTGGATGTGGCACTTGGTGCCATGGTCTTGTCACCAAGGAGCAGAGGCTGCCCCCTCCTCACTCCAACCTCCCTTCAGGGAGCTGCAGAGAGCAATGAGGTCTCCCTCAGCCTCCTCTTCTCCAGCCTGAACACCCCCAGCTCCCTCAGCCCCTCTTCTAGCCCAGGAGCTCCAGGCCCTTCTTCAGCCTTGCTGCCCTGCTCTGGACAGGCTCCAGCCCCTCAATGTCCTTCCTGCAGGGAGGGCCCAGAGCTGAACACAGCCCTCGAGGTGTGGCCTCCCCAGTGCTGAGCACAGGGGGATGGTCACCTCTTGTCCCTGCTGCCCACACTGCTTCTGATCCAGGCCAGGATGCCATTGGCTTTCTTGGCCACCTGGGCACTGCTGGCTCATATTTAATCCACTGCCAACCAGCACCCCCCCCAGTCCCTCTCTGGGTCACAGCTTCCGAAGCACATATCTCCAATGACCCAAATGAAGCAGGGACATTCAAATCTCTGGGAAATATCCTTATGGTTCTTACAAGCTCTTGTCCAGTGCCAACTCTTAGTAAAACAGCATAGGATGAGAACTTACCCTTAAGGAGTCACTGCTAATATTGTGTCTGAATCAGTGCAAGAATTGTACTCCAAAGAAAGGTAGATGAAATAATGGGGGGAGGGGGAGAAAGGAAATCAACCAAACCCCACGACATAAACAGCAAAAATAAGTCTTGGCTCTCTTCTTCTAAGCCATAAGTTGGAGGAAATTAGAAAGCAGCCTCAGGTTGCACTCAGGGAGGTTTAGGTTGCTGTGGTGGGTTGAAATTTCCGCCCCCCCAACATTAACTCTGCCAGCCCAGCCCAGCTGGAAGCAAGTGGAAGCTGTGTTTACAGGCAGAGCAACAACCTACAATGGAGTGCAATGGATGGGTACAAAATAGCCAGGAGCTACAACAGTCACAGGGATTCACATGAAATGAACAGCACAAGGACACCCTGGTCATGAGACCAGGAGAGCTGTCCCTCTGTCCCCCCACCCCCTGTGCAAAAGAGAGAAAGGAGCAGAGAGAGAGCAGTGCTCAGACTGCACCGTAAAGCCAGTGTGAGCTTGCAGCACAGGAGGCCAAGGGCAGCCTGGGCTGCATCCAAAGCAGCACTGCCAGAGATGGAGAGAGAGGATCCTGCCCCTCTGCTCTGCTCTGGGGAGATCACACCTGGAGTGCTGTGTCCAGCTCTGGGGCCCTCAGCACAGGAAGGACCTGGACCTGATGGAGAGGGTCCAGAAGAGGCCAAGAGAATGCTCAGGGGGTTGGAGCAGCTCTGTTATGAGTCCAGGCTGAGGGAGCTGGGGGTGTTCAGCCTGAAGAAGAGAAGGCTCCAGGCACACCTAAGAGCAGCCTGCCAGGACCTGAAAGGGGCTACAAGAAGGCTGCAGAGAGACTGTTTGCAAAGGCCTGCAGGGACAGGAGCAGGGACAATGGCTTCAAAGTAGAGCAGAGCAGACTGAGATTGGATGTGAGGAGCAAGTTCTGCAGCATGAGGGTGGTGGAACACTGGCACAGGTTGCCCAGGGAGGTGGTTGAGGCTCCTTCCCTGGAGATGTTCAAGGTGAGGCTGGACAGGGCTCTGGGCAACCTGCTCTAGTTGGGGATGTCCCTGATGAGTGCAGAGGGGGTTGGGCTGGATGAGCTGTGGAGGTCCCTTCCAGCCCAGAGCATTCTGTGATTCTATGAAAAGAAGTCACAACCTGAGGTCCTTGTGAAACAAAAGCCCTTTGAAAGGGGAATGGATTTGATTACCTTTCCCCCATGAACTCTTCAGCAGTCATTTCTTTGAGTGCAGAGCTCTAACTCAGTGCAGTGTGGGTTTTCATTGCTACCAGCTCAGCAGAACACCACACAGTCCTGCCTTCACAATAGTCACTTTGCTCCCTGATTGCACTGAAGGCAGCACATTGGGATCAAAATGCTCAGCACTGCACACCTCCCTTGAAGTGATGACTAAACAAATCCTAGACTGAATAACAGTAAAAAAAAGCTATAAAAGTAATGAGAAAAATGTTGCCACTCACCTATCAGTAGTAAATCAAATTCATTTTAAACCATGGAATACTTCAGGTATATCCCTGGGCTCCCCCGGGGGGCAATGTTCAGGCGAGAAACCCTTCGGTGGCTCTCAGAGTTAACTCAGTCTCCTGTTGGCAAAGACCTGAAGCCAGTTAGGCTTTGCCATTGACAGAATCCCTTCCTGTCCTGCAAGGGGAACAGCTGCATTGGTGGGGACAAGCATCAGAAGCCACTGGGGACCTCATTTCCTCTGATAATTGATTTCAGCTACTCTGCTTTCTCAGTTTGATGATGATTAGCTTCTGCCTTACCTACCTTAGCTGTTGAACAGCATTGAGAAAATCACAGGATCAGAAGATGTTAGGGGTTGGAAGGGACCTTTGGAGATCTTCTGGTCCAAAGTCCCCTGCAGGTGCATAGAATCCAGCACAGGTCACACAGGAACACATCCAGACAGGGATGGAAAGGCTCCACAGAAGGAGACTCCACAACCTCTCTGGGCAGCCTGCTCCAGTCCTCTGGCACCCTCACAGGCAAGAAGTTCCTCCTCATGTTGAGCTGGAACCTCCTGTGCTGCAGTTTCCATCCATTGCCCCTTGGCCTATCCCAGGGCACAGTGAGCAGAGGCTGTCCCTGTCCCTTCCTTCCTGACCCCCAGCCCTCAGCTCTTGAGAGACATTGATCAGATCCCTCTCAGCCTTCTCCTCTCCAGACTGTACAGCCCCTGGGCTCTCAGCTTTTCTTTGTAGCAGAGGTCTTCCAGCCCTCTGAATATTTTTCTGGCCTCCTCTGGCCTGCAGCAGGTCCATCTCTGATCATGTTTCATGTCATGCTCCATCTCTTGTCATCACAGTCTCACTAAGGTTGGAAGAGACCTCAAAGATCAAGTCCAACCTGTCACCACAGACCTCATGACTAGACCATGGCACCAAGTGCCACATCCAATCCCCTCTTGAACACCTCCAGGGATGGTGACTCCACCACCTCCCTGGGCAGCACATCCCAATGGTGAATGACTCTCTCAGGGAAGAACTTTCTCCTCACCTCCAGCCTAAACCTCCCCTGGCACAGCTTGAGACTGTGTCCTCTTGTTCTGGTGCTGGTTGCCTGGAAGAAAAGACCAACCCCTTCCTGGCTACAACCACCTTTCAGGTAGTTGTAGAGGGCAATGAGGTCTTCCCTGAGCCTCCTCTTCTCCAGGCTAAGCAACCCCAGCTCCCTCAGCCTCTCCTCACAGGGCTGTGCTCAAGGCCTCTCCCCAGCCTCGTTGCCCTTCTCTGGACACCTTCAAGTGTCTCGATGTCCTTCCTAAACTGAGGGGCCCAGTCATGCTCCATCTCTTGTCATGTTCCATGTCATGCTCCATCTCTTGTCATGTTCCCTGTCACACTCCAGTCCCCTCAGCATCTTAGTGGCTCTCCATTCCTTGTCCTTCTTGAATTGGGGAGCCCAGTACTGGGCACAATACTCAGGTGTGGCCTCACCAGGGCAGAAGAGCGAGGGAGGAGCACTTCCCTCAGCCTGCTGGCCACATTCTTCTTAATGCACCCCAGGAGGCCATTGGCTTTCCTGGATGTGAGGGCACATTGTTGGCTGATGGTCAGCCCCTTGTGTCCCAGCACTCAGGGTGAGATCACTTCCATTGGGTGTTCTTCCACAGCTACATGCAGGCATTTTCTCCTGCTGTCTTTAACCACAGAGCAATCACACCCAATTGCAGCCCCTGATTTTTTCCTGCCTAGGCAGACAGGCTTCACACTTTGGAAAGCTGGACTGGGAACTGGGGCAGCAACCTTGCCCTCAGTCAGTTCTGGAGATGTGCAATTATCCTGGAGGGGGAAGAAACATCAGGTGTGCTGCAGACCCATGGACAACACTCACAGGGGAAACACAGCAGCAAAGCCTCAGCTTAGGAGAAAATCACAAAGTCCTTGGACCTGCTACACAGCAGAGACTGGCACCAGCCCTGCTCTCCTTTAGTTCACCACAGAATCCAAGAGTGCTTCCCAGCTTCCAACAGCCATTTGAACCATGGTAGTGGTATGGCTCTGGCCATTTCTGGCTCAGAGATGGGAGGCAAAATGCTGATAACCTCCTGGCAGCAGATGTAGCCTCCCCTCTGCCATGTGGGCAGTGAGAGCCTCAAGCATTTGGTGTTCTAGATACGTCCAGGTGGCAAGGCTTCAGATGCTCCTGCTTGCTGTCAGTGTGCTGCTGTGGCAGCTGGGGCTGGCAGGATTGGAAAGCTGTGGAGTGCAAGGAGCTTATCAGCCAGTGGCCAGACTAGGACACAGATGTGCTGGAGCCCAGCAGTTCACCAGCAGCATTGGCAAGAGCTGCAGCTCCAGCTGCCTGCCTCCCAGCATGTCTGCTCTGAACAACATGCCAGCACTGCACCCAGCTCTGGAGCCACCAACACAGGAAGGACCTGGAGCTGATGGAGAGGCTCCAGAGGAGGCCAGGAAAATGCTCGGTGGTGCCAAGATCAGACACGCCCCCAAGCCCCCATCCCCCAACTCCAGCAGGGAGGGGGCAGAGGGGGGAGGAGCCAAACACACAGGCACACACCCTGGCAATATCTGGGCTGTGATTTTGGACCTCAGCATCATTCAGCACAGGCCTCCTCCTCGACTCAGCCCTTGTTGGATCACATCTGGAACGCCTGGTCCTGGGCTGCCCACTTCAAGAGGCAATTGCTTGAGAGAGTGGTAATGGAGAACTGGGAGGATGCTTAAGGGACTGGAGCAACTCTCTTATGAGCAAAGACTGGGAGCCCTGGGGCTCTGTACTCTGGAGAGGAGAAGGTTGAGGGGGGACCTTATTAAAGCCTATGAAGAGCTGAAGGGTGGCTGTCAGCAGCATGGAGCCAGGCTCATGTCAGCAGTTCCCAGGGACAGGATGAGGGGCAGTGGATGTAGACTCAGTCACAGGGATCTCCATCTCAACAGGAGAAAAAGCTTCTTTCCTGTGAGCAGGAGAGAGCACTGGAAGAGAGGTTGTGGAGGCTCCTTCATTTAAGAGCTTCAAAACCTGCCTGGATGAGTCCCTGTGTGACCTGCCCTATCAATCCTCACTGCCAGTACAGGCTGGGGGAGGAGGGGAGAGAAAGCAGCCCTGAGGAAAAGGACTTGGGGGTGCTGATGGAGGAGAAGCTGGACAGGAGCAGGCAGGGTGAGCTTGCAGCACAGGAGGCCAAGGGCAGCCTGGGCTGCACCCAAAGCAGCATTGCCAGAGAGCCAGAGAGCTGATTCTGACACTTTGCTCTGCTGAGACCTCCCCTGCAGTGCTGTGTGCAGCTCTGGAGCCCTCAGCACAGCAAGGACCTGGAGCTGATGGAGAGGGTCCAGAGGAGGCCAAGAGAATGCTCAGGGGGTTGGAGCAGCTCTGCTCTGAGGACAGGCTGAGGACAGTGTTCAGCCTGAAGAAGAGAAGGCTCCAGGGAGACCTAAGAGCAGCCTGCCAGGACCTGAAGGGGGCTGCAAGAAGGCTGCAGAGAGACTGTTTGCAAAGGCCTGCAGGGACAGGAGCAGGGACAATGGCTTCAGAGTAGAGCAGAGCAGATTGAGACTGGATGTGAGGAACAAGTTCTGCAGCATGAGGGTGGTGGAACACTGGCACAGGTTGCCCAGGGAGGTGGTTGAGGCTCCATCACTGGAGATCATCAAGTGGGACTCTGGTTGACTTGATCTAGTGGAGGATGTCCCTGCTGGCTGCAGAGGCCTTGGACTGGATAACCTCTGGAAGTCCCTTCCAACTCAGGTGATTCTATGGTTCTACTCGTGACAGAGCAAGGTGCCTGAAGTCCATGGTGCCTGGGGAAGTCTGCTATTATGCACAGTCACAAGGAGCTGACCTCTGTGGAAAGAGATAATTGGTGTCTGTGGTAGCTGAGTGAAAGGTCCTTTGCCTACTGTCACCTCAGCTCCTAAAGGGACACTCCAGTGGTCAAATATATCTGCCTCCTGTGTCAAGCCTTCAAGGGGGTCATGATATATGGGAAAGCACCAGCTGGTCGGAAAGTGGAACTCCCCTTTCTCATGGAATCATAGAAGGGCTTGGGTTGCAAAACACCTTTAAGGGTCACCTGGTCCAACACCCCTGCACCAAATCAAGAGATCTTTAAGTAGAGCAGGTTGCTCAGACCCCATCCAATGTGACCTGGAATGGTTCCAGGCATGGGACATCCACCACCTCTCTGGGCCAGAGTCTCATCACCCTCAGTCTAGAATATGTCTTTGTATCATAGTATCACAGTATCAGTCAGGGTTGGAAGGGATCACAAGGATCATCTAGTTCCAACCCCCCTGCCATGGGCAGGGACACCCCACACTACATCAGCCTGGCCACAGCCTCATCCAGCCTGGGCTTAAACACCTCCAGGGATGGGGCTCCAACCACCTCCCTGGACAACCCATTCCAGGGCTTCACCACTCTCATGGGGAAGAACTTCCTCCTCCCCTCCAGCCTCAATCTCCCCACCTCCAGCTTCATTCCATTCTTCTCTCCAGCCTGAATCTCCCTCTTTCAGTTTCAACACATCACCCCTTGTCCTGTCACAACAGTCCTTGATAAAAAGGTTGTCCCCAGCTTCCTGTTTGCCCCCTTTAGGTACTGAAAGGCAGCAAAAATGTTTCCCTGGAGCCTTCTCTTCTCCAAACTGAACAACCCCAACTCTCTCAGCTTGTCCTCCCAGCAGAGGATTTCCAGCCCTTGGATCATGGTTGTGACCTCCTCTGGAGCCAGTCCAACAGGTCCCTGCATTTCTCATGCTGAGAACTCCAGGGCTGGGCAGAGTTCTGCAGGTGGGGACTCACCAGAGAGGAGCAGATCAGCACAATCACCTCCCTCACTCTGCTGACCATCCAGGGCATCACTCTTGACCTCTTGTGCTCTTTTAACTTTGGCTTGTCTTCCAGCACCTCCAGATCCCTCTTGGAATAGGGGCTCCAGAACTGGAGGCAGTACTCCAGGTGGGTCTCAGCAGAGCTGAACAGAGGGGGAGAATCACCTCCCTTGCCCTGCTGGCCACACTTCTCCTGATGCAGCCCAGGATCTGATTGGCTTTGTGGGCTGCAAGTGCACACTGAGAGCTCCTGTTGAGCTTCTCCTCCCCCAGCACCCCCAAGTCTCTCTCCTCAGGGCTGCTCTCCAGCCAGTCCCTGCCCAGCCTGCACTTGTGCCTGGCATTGCCTCCACCCAGCTACAGGACCCTGCCCTTGGTCTTGTTGAACCTGATGAGGTTGGCTTGTGCCCACCTCTCCAGCCTGTCCAGGTCCCTCTGGATGGCCTCCCTTCCCTCCAGCCTGTCTGCTGGAGGCATTATTATGGCATTCCATTTCATTTCTCTTCTCCTAACCTAGGTGAGGCTTAGGAAAGCAAGTTTTCCATCCCCCTGCTCCTCAGGTGTCAGAGCTGTTCTCTGTGCCAGCCTTCAGCTCCGCTCTGTGCCTGCTCCTGGTGCCTTCCAAAAGCTCAGAAGGCCATTCCTGAGGAAAGGAAGCTGCATGGCTTTAATGAAAAGGGATTAAAGATTCTGGGTCAGGCAATCAGAGCAAAACAAAAGGGGTCCCTCCTGATTTCAATGAGGTTTCTGGGACCTAAGTGGTGCAGTAAAGAATGACTTTTGCAGTTGCCTCTCTCTCTTGTCATTGGGTTAATGCTGAAGAAAAAGTGACAGTTTAAAAGGTTTAATGCTGTGCTCAGAGCTGCAGCACTGCTGCTAAGTGGATGCTCTTTTCTTGCTGGAAGAGCCATGCAACACAAACTCATGTAGCTGCCTTGCTAGATTGCAGGCTTGTAACCATTCATAGAGCTGATTCCAGGCCATTGTTGGGAGAAGAGGGCTGTGTCCTCCCCACATATTTCATGTCCTGCCATGGACCAGGACATGGAGGGTGGACACCAGGAGGCTGGAGACTCCCTTTTTCCAAGCAGTCCCCATGTGACCTGCCCTATCAATCCTCACTGCCAGTACAGGCTGGGGGAGGAGGGGAGAGAAAGCAGCCCTGAGGAAAAGGACCTAGGGGTGCTGGTGGGGGAGAAGCTGAACAGGAGCAGGCAGGGTGAGACTGCAGCACAGAAGACCAAGGGCAGCCTGGGCTGCATCCAAAGCAGCATTGCCAGATAGCCAGAGAGGATCCTGCCCCTCTGCTCTGCTCTGGGGAGACCTCACCTGCAGTGCTGTGTGCATGTCTGGAGCCCTCAACACAGGAAGGACCTGGACCTGATGGAGAGGGTCCAGAAGAGGCCATGAGAATTCTCAGGGGGTTGGAACAACTCTGCTGTGAGGCCAGGCTGAGGGAGCTGGGGGTGTTCAGCCTGGAGAAGAGAAGGCACCAGGCAGACCTAAGAGCAGCCTGCCAGGACCTGAAGAGGGCTACAAGAAGGCTGCAGAGAGACTGTTTGCAAAGGCCTGCAGGGACAGGAGCAGGGACAATGGCTTCAAAATAGAGCAGAGCAGATTGAGCTTGGATGCAAGGAACAAGTTCTGCAGCATGAGGGTGGTGGAACACTGGCACAGGTTGCCCAGGGAGGTGGCTGAGGCTCCATCCCTGGAGATGTTCAAGGTGAGGCTGGACAGGGCTCTGGGCAACCTGCTCTAGTTGGGGATGTCCCTGCTGAGTGCAGAGGAGGTTGGACTGGGTGAGCTTTGGAGGTCCCTTCCAGCTGTTAGCATTCTGTGATTCTGTGAAATATGTGTGCTAAGTGCTGAAAAAGAATTCCTATTCCTCACTCCTCCCTTCCACTGCAGCAGCAGCTGTAAAGGCAGCACGGGAATGGAGGGCTTTAAGCTGTGCAATCTCTCAACAGCAAAAGCTAAAACTAAAGAGACAGACACCCTCCAGGCAGAATAATGTGCTGGCAGCATACAGCCATTCTTCTAGGCAGGTTACAACATATT